>NC_141055.1:40571880-40681880 GCF_041138505.1 Cibotium barometz
GAATGGTCCTATTACCCTTAAAATCTCATAGGAAGCATCATTTAAATAAGACTTTAAGAGTGAGGACTATTACATATGAAAGAACAAATGGAAGGAAAAAAAAAGACAAAAAAATGGAGGCACAAATAGAGAGAGGATTAGAGAAAGGTGGGTTTTCAAAAAGCAGGCGATTTCGAGCACTACGAGTAAGTCATCAATTCTATGTAAAACTCTATTTTAAGAACTGCAGGAAGACAGATTGGTTGTGCAGACATTGTGTGTGCTGCAAGGAGGTCAACAGTTGCCATTGGGTGTATGTATACACATTGAGGTCACTGGTTGTGATATTTGAGTGTAGTACAGTACCGCTATAGAAAATACATCAGTTTGTGTAGGACAAACCAGAGTGTTGTTTCTGGTAAATTTGTGTGTCTGGCAAGATGTCAAATGATGGCATACACCAGATTGTTGCTGAGAAGCTTGACAAGAACAACTTCCATGCTTGGAGGTTTAGGTTGACAAATTTCGTGTGGGAAAGGGTTACTGGGACTACATAGAAGGTGAGCATAAAGAGGCACCAAAGATACCAGAGATCAATCCGGCTGCTGCTGTGCAGATGTGAAAGAGTTCAAGGATTGGAACCAAGGAGCCAGAAAAGTTATGTATTGGCTCTATCAGTATACATGACACCATGATTGGGCACATACAGGATGCCAAGTCTCCCAAGGAGGCGTGGGACACCTTGGTAAAACCCTATGAAACGAATACCAATGCACGAAAGATACAGTTGAAGAATGAACTTTATACTGTAGAGAAAAAGAGTATGTCTGTGAGAATGACTATGCATTGAAGATCAAGGGTATTGTGGAATCCCTTGCATCTATTTGGCATTTCAGCAGATGATGATGATAAGGTGGAAGTATGTCTATGTGGTCTCGGGCCATAATACAAGGTGTTCAAGACGTCTATTCAGACTTGAGAAAACATTCCCAATTTCATAGATTTGGTGTCTATATTGATTATAGAAGAGAAGAGCTTGGGTGAAGACCAATAGTCTTCACAAAACAAAAATAGCTCAGAGCGACAGACCTTCTACCCAAGTTCAGGAAGAGGACAAGGTAGAGGAGTCCGTGTGGACGCGGCCAAGGAGGTGGCTAAATAGGTAATCAAAATTATGGCCAACAGCAACAACAACAATCCCAGAATTCACAACAACAACACGCAGGTGGAAGAGGCCAATTATGGCCAACAGTAACAACAACAACAATCCCAGAATTCACAACAACAACACGTAGGTGGAAGAGGCCAATTCAAAGGCAGGGGGAGTCAAAGAGGTGGTGGAAATTGGCAAAGGCAGTATAATGATACACGTGGATGCTTTTATTGTGGTAAGCTTGGACATGTGCAAACAGATTGTTTTAAGAAGCAGGCTGACGTGCAAAATGGGAAATTGCAGCACAACAACTATGCATCCTCGAGTAGAAACAATGAGGATAATGAAAGGTTGTTTGTCATGCAGCATGTTGCTAATGCCATGTCTGAAAATGTTGAAGCAGCACATAAAGATCACATAAAGATGATGTATGGTACGTTGATTCAAGTGCTTCAAACCACATGACAAGTCATGGGGAGTGGTTCAAGGAGATGAAAAACCTTGAAAGACCACGTTTTGTGGAAACAAGGGATGACACTGCTAATCCAATTGCCCATGTTGGAGATGTGCCATTGTCTATACAAGATAGCAAAGTGAAGTACCTTGCAGATGTACTTCATGTTCCAAACATAACAAAGAATCTGGTTTCAGTTGTCCAGATGATTGAGCAGGGTTTGCAAGCTCAGTTTAACCTTGATGGTTATTATGTTGAAGACTTTAAAGACAAGTGCGATGTTTGCAAATGGTTTAAGAATTGTTACAGACACAGACATTTGGCATAAAAGAATTGGACATGTGAATGTGTAGAGAATGAAGTCTATGCAGACTAAAGAAATTGTGACATGGCTGCCAAAGTTTAAAGTTGAAGGTATGCAAAAAATATGTGAAGCATGCCAATTTGGAAAGCAAACAACGCATGTATTGCCACGTGAGAGAAATGTGAGCAGAAATGCACTAGATGTTATGCATTCAGATGTACGGGGTCCTACGAAGACCATGTCTATGGGAGGCTGCAGCCTTCCATGTCTGTGGGAGGCTGCAGGTATTATGTGACATTTATTGATGACCACACAAGGAAAGTGTGGGTATACTTCATAAAGGAGAAGAGTGAGGTGTTCATGTTAAAATTTACATGGATACCATCACTAATGCAATGAAATGATCTATGGTGGGTAAAATATTAACCACTTCATAATGGCATAAGTGAGGATTAATACGAGATTAAAGAGCAATTAAAGATGGTGATTAGAAGCAAAATGTGGACATGAGATTGATACAATAACCAGCTAGATCTTCATTTAGCACAAGGTTAATTTATACAATTTTGTCCATGATTTGCTCCTTGATTTGTGCCACCTCCGCTATATCTGGGGGGACACCTCATCCTTGATTCTCTCTACCTCTTTTGCTTGATTCTCTCCACCTCTTCACTTTCCCAGAATATCTCCACACCTCCTAAATCTCCTCATGCTACCCTTTATTCTCTCCCAGTAGATACTTCTCACCTTTTCACAGCTTCTCTCACATTTATAGATTCTCTTTTACAACCTTTTGCTAAGGGCTTGTTCCCGCACACACCCTATTCACTTGTATATTTCAACACCTCCCCTCAAGTGAATATTCTTAGCACTCCTGGACCCTATACCAAGTTTCCCTCTTACTTGATAGTCTGCAACCAATGCCTCAAGTCCCTAAACTCATAGTCCTTGACACACACACTCTCTCTCTCTCTCTCTCTATGTGTCCAAGGCTACTATAAGTGCCCGTGACCTTTGACTAAAGTGCTCACACATACATCTACCACATGGCCTACATCATCGGTGGCTCATAGGTGGTTTTACTCTGTTGGGGCATGTTACATTGGGTTATGGGGTTTCTCTCTCTCTTCCTTACAAATTTTCACATGGCTCCTCACTTCTTAGAGCCTCACATCTTCTCTTGTCTTCAGTCTTCTTGTTGTGGCAGCTTCTCTTCACGTGTCCATGTCTTCCTTCACAATGCTTCCTCTAGCTCTTCTTCTCGGTGTTAATCCTCCTCTTGAAAAGAGATGTTCTTCTTCTTTCATGCCTGGGGCCATGATCTTGACCTTCAGCTCTTGCTCCATGTGAGCAACATATTTTAATGTATTGTTGATAGATCTTTTGTGCTTTTGATGTTTATCTTGTGTAAATTGTGTCATTTTTTTAATTATGCAATGCAAACCCAAATCTATGTGGGAGGTCTTACCTCTTGCTGCCTAGGGTAGTGTCTGATCCCATATTTACAATGATGTAATCACCCATGTGTGCCCAATACATAATGCATATAGCATTCATTTCTTATGCACATTCCCAAATGCAACACTGGCTGTGAATAACTTGAATTTGAGTGTGATTTGCAAGCATTAACCAAGGGAAAAATGCAAGATAATGATTTTTAGAGTTATATCAATACCCAAATATAATTTTTAAACCCTGTATGATCCAAAATGATGAGATTTTTAACCAATTAATGACCAAATTACTTGGATCAATTTTTTGCTCATAGTGCAGAAAATAGAGCAACTTGATGAAGCTCAATCGGGCTCCGAATGAGGGATCTTTTGTGATTTGATGGTACACAAGGCTATAGCAAGTTTCCAATGGCACTAATGAACCACCAATGCTTCCAATTGATGGAGATTAGACCCAATTAATTTGTGTTTAGTAGAGGTTTATCTCTGCTCTCACTATGCGAAAATTGGTGTGCTTGGAGCACTCAATTGATCAATTTGCACTTATCCAACTTCAAGGGGCTCTTGGGAAAAGATTTAGTAGTGAGTTAGCATTACCTTAAGCACCATAAACTCAATGTTAATAATAATAATTAGTGCTTAATCTCAAAATTATCATAACTACTTCCTGTGAGTACTAAGCACTGAAATCGGTTGCCTATCGACGATTGTTCGTGATTCTGACCACACAAGCATGTTCGTGTTGAAATATACAAGTGAATAGGGTGTGTGCGGGAACAAGCCCTTGGTCAGAGGCTGTAAAAGAGGATGTGTAAATGTGAAAAAACCTGTGAAAAGGTGAGAAGAATCTACTGGGAGAGAATAAAGGGTAGCATGAGAAGATTTAGGAAATGTGGAGATATTCTGGGAAGTGTGGAGATATTCTGGGAAAAGTGAAGAGGTGGAGAGAATCAAGGAAAAGAGGTGGAGTGAATCAAGGAGAAATCAGTGGGATTAGATGCTTTGATGTAAGCTCTATAAATTGAGGCATTGCCCTAATGAGAATTTGCTGGTTTTTGAGTATCCATGCCTACATTAATCTATTTGTTAATTATCCACTAATTACGTCTGAACTATTTGCTAATCACTTTATTAATGATGTTGATTCTATTTGTTAATTACCTACTAATTACATCTTAATTACTCACTAATTACATCTTAATTATTTACTAATCACTTTGTTAATGATGTTGATTCTAGTGTTTGATCCACCATAGCTCATCATAATGCCCTAATTTCAACATGGTATCCGAGCCATGCTAATTTGTGAGCCCATTATCTTGCTAATTATTTTGCTGATTAGGATTAGTAGAAAATTATAATTTTCTCTCTTTTTTCAACTAGCTTCTGTACCCCCAGCCACTGGGGAGGAGCTCCCTCTCCTTGCACACATAAAATTAGGCCAAATCCTTCTAGCACATGATAGGTATCTCATAGCTCTTCAAGCTCATCCAAACAACATAGCAAACCGCCACCGGCCGGATGAAGGAGAAACCGCTGTTTTAGCAGGCTCCGTTTTTCAACAAGAAGATCTCAGATCTACACTCACTCAGGGTGAATCACTCTAATTCCTCTTAGCCCAAGGTGTTTTCAAGCACGCTCTACAAGCTGGTGAAGACAGAATTCAGTTTCATCAAGTCTATAGTGAGATCCAAGCTCTTCATCAAATCTGCAGTAAAACAGAGATTAAGCTTTTAATATTTGGTCAAATCTTGTGTTTCTTGGCTTAATCCTCTACTAGACTCATTGCTATTAATGGCTTTGAAAGCATTTAAGCTCATTTGAAGTCTAAGGCACCAGATCTGGACTCCCTGCATACTCTGTTTTTTGCACACAAAACAGTGGATTAATTTGCTAATCAATGATTAATCAATGCTAATCACTATATTTTAGTACAATTGAGGGTTCAAATTAACCATTAGCTATTTGATACAGATCCTTATAACTTCAGATTGCAATTCGGAGTTGGTTTAATACTCCAACCATTCCGTACAAATTGGTTACCCTTGGGGAAAATTATGCTGATAAAATTGTGATAATCATCATTTTGCATTTAACTCTTGGTTAATGCCTATAAATCTCACTCAAATTCAAGATTATTCACAGCCAGAGTTGCATTTGGAATGTGCATAAGAATGAATGCTATATGCATTATGTATTGGGCACATTGCATCAGTGTAAAAATGGGATGACACACTGCCCTTGTCCAGAATAAGGCAAGAGATAAGACCTCCCGCATAGATTTGGGTTTGCATTGCTATGTGTGAGCACTTTAGTCAAGGTCGCGGGCACTTATAGTAGCCTTGGACACATAGAGAGAGAGAGTGTCAAGGACTATGGAGTTTAGAGACTTGAGGCACTGGTCGCGGGCTATCAAGTAAGAGAAAAACTTGGTACAGGGTCCAGGTGTGCTAAGTTAACTTGAGGGGAGGTGTAGGCACTAGTCGCGGACTATCAAAGTAAGGGGAGGCAAACTTGGTACATGGTCTAGGTGTGCTAGGATTATTCACTTGAGGGGAGGTGTTGAAATATACAAGTGAATAGGGTGTGTGCGGGAACAAGCCCTTGGTTAGAGGCTATAAAAGAGGATGTGTAAATGTGAAAAAACCTGTGAAAAGGTGAGAAGAATCTACTGGGAGAGAATAAAGGGTAGCATGAGAAGATTTAGGAAATGTGGAGATATTCTGGGAAGTGTGGAGATATTCTGGGAAAAGTGAAGAGGTGGAGAGAATCAAGGAAAAGAGGTGGAGTGAATCAAGGAGAAATCAGTGGGATTAGATGCTTTGATGTAAGCTCTATAAATTGAGGCATTGCCCTAATGAGAATTTGCTGGTTTTTGAGTATCCATGCTTACATTAATCTATTTATTAATTACCCATTATATCTTAATTATTTGCTAATCACTTTGTTAATGATGTTGATTCTAGTGTTTGATCCACCATAGCTCATCACAATAATTTCAACAGTTCGTAGCATTGGAAAACCCTTGGGAACTCTCTCTTGAGGTTTGATTTGGTCAGAGCAGCATGTATTTGATGTTTGAAGTGATTCTGACAAGCTTTGGGAAAAACTCAAAATGCGGCGATGCAGACTTCATGAGTTGGAGATGGAGGTTGTCTTGACCTGATGATGAGCCCCCTCAAAGGATTTGATGAATGGTGAAGGGGTTTAGGAGCATTGACTGCTTCTACAAAGGGTTGTACAGGCAGCTATGGTGAAATGAAGGCAATAGTGATTAAATCACTAAATGATGGATTAAGAAATTAATGATAAGCTAAAGCAAGGACGGGCATGGATCTTTGGCTCTGATACCGTGTTAAAATTTACATGGATACCATCACTAATTTAATGAAATGATCTATGGTGGGTCAAATATTAACCACTTCATAATGGTATAAGTGAGGATTAATATGAGATTAAAGAGTAATTAAAGATGGTGATTAGAAGCAAAATGTGGACATGATATTGACACAATAATCAGCTAGATCTTCATTAGTACAAGCTCAATTTATACAATTTTGTCTATGATGATGAAATGGAAAATGATGTGATGAGGATGGGAATACACATGAAATAAATGAGAATTGATGTGGAACAATGTGGAAAGACGAGAGTTCGTTATAGAAACTATATTTATGACCTATTTTTAAATGGTTGTTTTATGTCAAGAATGCTGGGGAAGCATTTTGACCATCTTATGAATGAGGTTGTGGAGACCTAGTGTGATAAAGTTGCAACAGCTGATGGAGAGTCAATGGAAGACGTCTCACGTAGCAAGGTCACGACCGAGGTCTTGACCAGCCTCAGTTCGATTAAAATGGTGAGCTTCCGATATGGTGGATGAGGGACCAAGGAAGCGGCCTATGAGTGAAGCGCTAGGTCACCTGCTACTACGAAGGATCCTAGAGGGTGCTGACCATACGGTGCTTAGGCTCTGGGTCGCCGATGATACCCACGCGTGGGTCGAGGAAGATATTGGAACAAGGAGTAAGAGTTGTTTTCTGAATTCGGGCATGGATCTGGTTGATTGACCTTGCTGGTCCTCAACGGATGAGTCCATGGCTCTTTTTTATGGATCCATTGGTTGACCTTGCTAATCTTCAACGGAGATTCCATTTTGAATGCATTCCCGGTTACTATGAGCTAGGAACTATCAAAGAGGCCCCCTGAGTGGATAAGTGGTGAGCGTTCTGGTTGCCAATGATTCCATAGGTACAGTGATGAAGGAATGATTGGAATTAAGGATTCAACCGGAGATTTTGAGGATTATGATCAGTGACTCTATGATTTCATTAAATTATTGTTTTAAAGACAGCTGATTCTATGAAAAAGACAATTTCATATTGGGTGTGTAAGTGGTGTGACTAATTTTAAGTTTGCATGAATACCCGGATAGGGGGCCTGGGAAATCTTTTCCCTGGTACCCAGGATAAAACCTAACCAAATTCTTGATTGGATCCCATCACTACAATGGTTGGGCAGTTGGCTAACCCACAGGACTGGATGGGGTTAGGTTGGACTGATGGATCCCTTAATTGAGACTCAATTCTGTTATGGTACAATAGATGAAGTAAATCCCAGACAAAAATTGTTCTATGGAAAAGAATCAATGGCTATGCCTCTCAATGAGGAAAAAAGCGTTGGTCTCTATGATCCAAGTGCAATCTTTTCCCTGATCTGTGGGACATACGGGTTTGGTCAGATCAGTTTAGTTAGTTAAGGCTTTTGACTACGTTAGAGAAAAATTATCCTGGTGGAATCGCCCGTGCTTTCCGGGCAAGGGAAGTTTTTCCAAGTTTGGTTTTGGAAGAACCGATGGATTAGTCTCTTGTCCGGATATCCGTGGGCCCTGAGTGAACGACATGCCCCATGCAAGAAGTGCTACTTCCACTGCTAGCACCTCTGAATTCATTACGCGATGGGGACAGGGATCTCATAGCTGGTATTAGAGCAAATTGGCTAATGTGGATCAACCGAGAAGCCAAAAATGTCAAAAATTTATGAAGTAGCAGTAAAAGGTTGTATTCGTGTGATAAAATTCATACAAATTGTTATGCAGACTGAAATTCATAAATTGGTAATTGGGTCTTCAGATGGAAGTACCGCAATTGCATGGAATCCTTGACTTGCTTGAGACCTAGACATGATGGTATTTACCTTATAGTTATAAGGACCGTGACTACCCGTATATATCGAGGGTATAACTACAGCTCTTTACTGGCAGTATATACGAGTAAATAAGACTTGAAATTATAAGCATAAATGCTATCCAGATGATGAATTCGAATGTATTTGATATTATTTTTAAATTCTGGTTGAGAACTGATGAGTTGATTTGGATTCTGATTGAAAAATGATGATTCTTGAAATTTGGTTGAAATGTAATAAGCTGAGCAAAACCTTAATGAGGATGAGTCCCTGTGATGATTCTTGAAATTTGGTTGAAATGTAATAAGCTGAGCAAAACCTTAATGAGGATGAATGGGATGAGTCCCTGTGATGATGTTCATAAATGGAATGACGTTAATGACTTCAGCAAATCACTATGAGATTAGTGGATTGTGCTGACAGATTACTGCTGTTAACACTTGACCGAGTGGATCAAGTTAAGGGATGTCAAATTCAAAATCTGTATAATCGAAAATTCCCATGGAGGACTGTTCAGATAGAAATTTCGGTCTAATGGACCATTAATGTGATAAGGATTTGAATGTTATAATCTGAGTGAATTGTTATCTAATTATGAGTTCTATATAAGGGATCTTTATCCCAGGATTCTGTTGGGTTCACCAGACTATAAGGAACCCCAGAATCAGTTGGATCTTAAGGGAAAGAGTTCTCCTCTAATTTTGCGAGATGAGGACATCTCGCGTTTTTTAAGTGGGGTAGGATGTAAGATTCCTCCCTCCGGCTTTTGAGGTGTGCAGGTGTAAGAACCTCCCTTTGATCTTATAATTATTCCCCTCTCTGAAATAAAAGAAAGATCCTGTTTTAACTTAGAGAGAGAAAATGTCTAGAGAGAGGTAATTCAAAATTGAGATATTTTTTTATATAAAAATCCTCCTAGTGTCTAAAATGGTTTCCCCTGAAACAGAAATTCAAAAATAACTTTCTAATGTGCAATTAGAATTAATTAGAAATAGGTATAAAGGACCTTGCCTAAGGGTCCAGATTTTCAGAAATTTTCCTATAGACCAATAAGATTAATCTAAATGTAGGGAGGAGATAAATTAAAGAATAAAAGAAAATCTCCCAAAAATGAGTAAATGCTCACATAAGATGAATAGTTGACTAAGGACAAGGTTTATTAGTTAAAAAAGAAGAGATATTTAGAGTAAATGATGCATTTTTGACACCTCAATGTGGGGATCTCCCCTCATGAAGGAGGCACCTATTTCACATGTGTGAAGGAGTTTTAAACTCATAAATAATGAGATTGGTAATTGGGTCTTCAAATGGAAGTACCATAATTGCATGGAATCCTTGACTTGCTTGAGACCTAGAAATGATGGTATTTACCTTATAGTTCCAAGGACTGTGACTACCCGTATATACCGAGGGTATAACTACAGCTCTTTCCTAGCAGTATATACACTCTAAGACTTGAAATTATAAGCATAAATGCTATCCAGATGATGAATTCGAATGTGGTTGATATGATTTTTAAATTTTAGTTGAGAACTGATGAGAGTTGATTTGGATTGTGATTGAAAAATGATGATTCCTGAATTTTGGTTGAAATGTAATAAGCTGAGCAAAACCACAATGAGGATAAATGAGACGAGTCCCTGTGATGATGTTCATAAATGGAATGACGTTAATGACTTCAACAAATCACTACTATGAGATTAGTGGATTCTGCTGACAGATTGTTGGTGTTAACACTTGACCCAATGAATCAAGTTAAGGGATGTCAAATTAAAAATCTGTATAATTGAAAATTCCCATGGATGACTATTCAGATAGAAATTTCCGTCTAATGGACCATTATTGTGATAAGGATTTGAATGTTATGATCTGTGTGAATGGCTATCGAATGATGAGTTCTATATAAGGGATCTTTATCCCAGGATTCTGTTGGTTTCACCAGACTATAAGGAACCCCAGAATCAGTTGGATCTTAAGGAAAAAAGCATTTTTTAAGTGGGGTAGGATGTAAGATTCCTCCCTCTCCGGCATTTAAGGTGTGAAGGAACCTTCCTCTGGTATTTAAGGTGTGCAGGTGTAAGAACCTTCCTCCGATATTTAAGGTGTGCAGGTGTAAGAACCTCCCCCTGATCTTATAATTATTCCCCTCTCTGAAATAAAAGAAAGACTTGTTTTACCCTGTTTTGGTCTAGAGAGAGAAAATGTCTAGAGAGAGATAATTCAAAATTGAGATATTTTTGGATATAAAAATCCTCCTAGTGTCTAAAATGGTTTCCCCTGAAACAGAAATTCAAAAAGAACTTTCCAATGTGCAATTGGAATTAATTAAAAATAGGTATAAAGGACCTTAGCCTAAGGGTGCAGATTTTGAGAAATTTTTGAATTATGCTCCAATTAAGGTTCCTATGGACCAATAAGATTAATCCAAATGTAGGGAGGAGATAAATTAAAGAATAAAAGAAAATCCCCTAAAAATGTAGGGAATTTTTGAATTATGCTCCAATTAAGGTTCATATGGACCAATAAGATTAATCCCAATGTAGAGAGGAGATAAAATGAAGAATAAAAGAAAATCTCCCAAAAATGAGTAAATGCTCACATAAGATGAAGAGTTGACTAAGGACAAGGTTTATTAGTTAAAAAAGAAGAGATATTTACAAGAAATGATGTATTTTTGACACCTCAGTGTGGGGATCTCCCCTCACTAAGGAGGTGCCTATTTCACATGTGTGGAGGAGTTTTAAACTCATAAATAATGAGATATTTTCATCTCTCCTCTCTCCTGTTTCAATTAGATCCAAAAAGTAAGCTAAACTAACCCAAAAATGGTCAAAAATTGACCAAACTGATCTGAAAAATTCTAGAATCAGTTTGCTTGGTTAGAGGCTCATGTTTCCCTATAAATAGAAGCCTCCCCTTTGTAAAAGGTTAATAGTGTTTATGCACTGTTACTCTACTCCTACCCAGAGCCAATTACATTGAATTCACTTGATAATTCAATTGTTTTTTACTAAATCCTCTCTAAAGAAATTGGTGGCCACTCTTGATCCAAGCAAGAGTAGAACCCTCAATCCCTCAAGCCAAAGGAAAGCTTACAAAACTACATGTAAGCTAAAATTTCTACTTTTTAAGTTCAAATCTATGGTTTTCTAATTTCCTTGTTTTTTTAATAGTTGATTAAAGTGAATCTTGATGTTATGCCTTGATGAAAAGGCTATCCCCTTCTCTTCCTTAAGAATTCAGCCTTTCTTTATCCTAAAATGAGTAACAAATAAATTGATTAAACTTTTCTTATTGTTTACTCACTAGAAAGTGAAAATTGAGTAGATAAGAGTACTTTACTTCAAATTGGAGTTAATTTTAAATTGAAAATAGAATGTTAAAAATTGAGAAATGGTCAGCCATACAAAGGAGGTTATGGTAAAGTTTTCTTAAATTTTGTGGAAAATAAAGTTTTTTTTATGTTATTCTAAAAGAGTAATTCCCACCGTTTGTGCATTCTAAAAGAAATATTTTTAATTACTCCATGTACATATTCACCTATGAATATGCATGGATATCATTAATATTAATTATTAAAATAAATTTCTATGCATAGAAAGATGCATATTAAAAATCTTTTTATTATAAAAATATTATTTTCATTGCGTTTAAATTCTATGCATAGAAAGATGCATATTGAAATTTTGTTTATTATAAAAGTGTTATTATCATTGAATTTAATTTCTATGCATAGAAAGATGCATAATGGAAATTTTTATTATAAAAGTGTTGTTTTCATTGAATTTAATTTCTATGCATAGAAAGATGCATAAAGGATTTATTTTTATTTCAAAAGTGTTATTCTCATTAAAATTGACTTTATGCATAGAAAGATGCATAAAGGATTTATTTTCATTTCAAAAGTGTTATTCTCAATAAAATTGATTTTATGCATAGAAAGATGCATGAAGGATTTATTTTGATTTTAAAAGTGTTATTCTCATTAAAATTGATTTTATGCATAGAAAGATGCATAAAGGATTTATTTTTATTTCAAAAGTGTTATTCTCATTAAAATTGATTTTATGCATAGAAAGATGCATGAAGGATTTATTTTTCTTTCAAAAGTGTTATTCTCATAGAAATTGCATAAAGGATTTAATTATCTTTCAAAAGTGTTATTTTTATTAAAATTGATTTTATGCATAGAAAGATGCATAAAAGATTTATTTTTATTTCAAAAGTGTTATTCTCATTAAAATTGATTTTATGCATAGAAAGATGCATAAAGGATTTATTTTTCTTTCAAAAGTGTTATTCTCATTAAAATTGATTTTATGCATAGAAAGATGCATAAAGGATTTATTTTTCTTTCAAAAGTGTTATTCTCATTAAAATCGATTTTATGCATAAAAGATGCATAAAGGATTTATTTTTCTTTCAAAAGTGTTATTCTCATAAAAATTGCATAAAGGATTTATTTTTCTTTCAAAAGTGTTATTTTCATTAAAATTGATTTTATGCATAGAAAGATGCATAAAAGATTTATTTTTATTTCAAAAGTGTTATTCTCATTAAAATTGATTTTATGCATAGAAAGATGCATAAAGGATTTATTTTTCTTTCAAAAGTGTTATTCTCATTAAACTTGATTTTATGCATAGAAAGATGCATAAAGGATTTATTTTTATTTCAAAAGTATTATTCTCATTAAAATTGATTTTATGCATAGAAAGATGCATAAAGGATTTATTTTTATTTCAAAAGTGTTATTTTCCTTAAAATTGAATTTATGCATCAATAGATGCATAAAAGGATGCATGAAAGGATTTTTATAAAGTGTTATTCCCACTGAAGTTGATTTTTATGCATAAATAAATGCGTAAAGAATCTTTTTATCAAAAATTAGAATTCTCTTAAATTCTATGTTATTTAATTTTATTTCAAAAGTGTTATTTTACTGAAAATTAAATTTATGCATAAATAGATGCATAAAAGGATCTTTATCAAAGTGTTATTCCCACTGAAGTTGATTTTTATGCATAAATAGATGCGTAAAGAATATATCAAAAATTAGAATTCTCTTAAATTCTATGTTTAAATTCTATGAATAGATGTAACGAGATGTGATGAGAATCAGATAAGTGTGAATGAATGGATGGGTGGTTGTGATATGAATAGAGGTGATGAGATGTGAGGTGAATAGATGTGTGATGTGAATCACATAGTTGTCAATGGATGGATGGATGTGATGTGAATAGAGGTGATGAGATGTGAGGTGAATAGATGTGATGTGAATAGATGTGAATAGAGGTGATGAGATGTGAGGTGAATAGATGTGATGGATGTGATGTGAATAGAGGTGATGAGATGTGATGTGAATAGAGGTGATGAGATGTGAATAGATGTGATAAGATCTGATGTGAATCAGATAGATGTGAATGGATAGATGGATGTGATGTGAATAGAGGTGATGAGATGTGAGGTGAATAGATGTGATGAGATGTGATGTGAATCAGTTAGATGTGAATGGATGGATGGATGTGATGTGAATAGAGGTGATGAGATGTGAGGTGAATAGATGTGATGAGCTGTGATGTGAATCTGATAGATGTGAATGGATGGGTGGTTGTGATGTGAATAGAGGTGATGAGATGCGAGGTGAGTAGATTGTATGTGAATCGAATAGATGTGAATGAATTGATGAGATGTGATGTCATATGAATCAAGATGTAAATGAATGATATGGGATATGAGTGGATGATATGTGATGAAAATGGATGTAAATGTATAAGTGAAGAATGGATGTGAATGTATATGTGAAAGAATTGATGTGAATGAGTATGTGAAAGAATGGATATACATGTGTATGTTAAAGAATGTGATGTGATGGAAAGAGATGTGATGTCATAAATATATGTGGATGTGAATGTGATGGATATGAATGGATGTGAATGTGATGGATACGAATGGATGTGAATGTGATAGATACGAATGAATGTGAATATAATGGATATGAATGAATGTGATGTGATGGGATGTGAATCGGGATAGATGTGAATGAAAGAGATGTGAGGTAAAATGAATGAGATATGTGATGTGAGTGAATGAGATGTGATGTGAGTGAATGTGATGTGATGTGAGTGAATGTGATGTGGTCTAAATGGATGAGATGTGGATATGGGTAGATGTGAGTGGATGAGATCTGATGTGGATAAATGAGAAAAGATGTGATGAAATGGAAAATGTTGTGATGAGAATGGGAATACACATGAAATAAATGAGAATTGATGTGACACAATGTGGAAAGACGAGAGTTCGTTATTATAGAAACTGTATTTATGACCTATTTTTAAATGGCTGTTTTATGTCAAGAATGCTGGGGAAGCATTTTGATCGTCTTATGAATGAGGTTGTGGAGACCTAGTCTGATAAAGTTGCAATAGTTGACGGAGAGTCAATGGAGGACGTCTCGCGTAGCAAGGTCAGCCGAGGTCTTGATCAGCCTCGGTTTGATTAAAATGGTGAGCTTTCGGTACGGTGGATGAGGGACCAAGGAAGCGGCCTATGAGTGAAGCGCTAGGTCACCTGCGAAGGATCCTAGAGGGTGTTGACCATATGGTGCTCGGGCTCTCGGTCGTCACTGATGATACCCACGCGTGCGTCGATTGGAACATGGAGTAATTCATACAAATTGTTATGCAAACTAAAATTCATATATTGGTAATTGGGTCCTCAGATGGAAGTACCGCAATTGCATGGAATCCTTGACTTGCTTGAGACCTAGACATGATGGTATTTACCTTATAGTTCCAAGGACCGTGACTACCCGTATATACCGAGGGTATAACTGCAGCTCTTTACTGGCAGTATATACGAGTAAATCTAAGACTTGAAATTATAAGCATAAATGCTATCCAGATGATGAATTCGAATGAAGTTGATATGATTTTTAAATTCTAGTTGAGAACTGATTAGTTGATTTGGATTCTGATTGAAAAATGATGATTCCTGAATTTTGGTTGAAATGTAATAAGCTAAGCAAAACCACAATAAGGATGAATGGGAGGACGAGTCCGTGTGATGATGTTCATAACTGGAATGACGTTAATGACTTCAGCAAATCACTATGAGATTAGTGGATTGTGCTGATAGATTGTTGCTGTTAACACTTGACCCAGTGGATCAAGTTAAAGGATGTCAAATTAAAAATTTGTATAATCGAAAATTCCCATGGAGGACTGTTCAGATAGAAATTTCAGTCTAATGGACCATTATTGTGATAAGGATTTGAATGTTATGATCTGAGTGAATTATTATCTAATGATGATGAGTTCTATATAAGGGATCTTTATCCCAGGATTCTGTTGGGTTCACCAGACTATAAGGAACCCCAGAATCAATTGGATCTTAAGGGAAAGAGTTCTCCTCTAATTTTTCGAGATGAGGACATCTCGCGTTTTTTAAGTGGGGTAGGATGATGTAAGATTCCTCCCTCTGGCTTTTGAGGTGTGCAGGTGTAAGAACCTCCCTCTAATCTTATAATTATTCCCCTCTCTGAAATAAAAGAAAGATCGTGTTTTGGCCTAGAGAGAGAAAATTTCTAGAGGGAGATAATTCAAAATTGAGATATTTTTGGATATAAAAATCCTCCTAGTGTCTAAACTGGTTTCCCTTGAAACAAAATTCAAAAAAAACTTTCCAATGTGTAATTCGAATTAATTAGAAATACGTATAAAGGACCTTAGCCTAAGGATCTAGATTTTCAAAAAATTTTGAATTATGCTCCAATTAAGGTTCCTATGGACCAATAAGATTAATCCAAATGTAGGGAGGAGATAAATTGAAGAATAAAAGAAAATCCCCCAAAAATGAGTAAATGCTCACATAAGATGAAGAGTTGACTAAGGACAAGGTTTATTAGTTAAAAAAGAAGAGATATTTACAGGAAATGATGCATTTTTGACACCTCAGTGTGTGGGGATCTCCCCTCATGAAGGAGGCACCTATTTGACATGTGTGAAGAAGTTTTAAACTCATAAATAATGAGATATTTTTGTCTCGCATCTCTCCTGTTTCAACTAGATATTTTCGTCTCTCCTCTCTCCTCTCTCATGTTTCAAATAGATCCAAAAAGTAAGCTAAACTGACCCAAAAATGGTCAAAAATTGACCAAGCTGATCTGAAAATTTCTAGAATCAGTTTGCTTGGTTAGAGGCTCATTTGCACTGTTACTCTACTCCTACCCCCCAGAGCCAATTACATTGAATTCAACTATTTTTTACTAAATCCTCTCCAAAGAAATTGGTGGCCACTTTTGATCCAAACAAGAGTAGAACCCTCAAGCCAAAGAAAAGCTTACAAAACTCCATGTAAGCTAAAATTTCTACTTTTTAAGTTCAAATCTATGGTTTTTTATTTCCTTGTTTTTTTAAAAGTTGATTAAAGTGAATCCTGATGATATGCCTAGATGAAAAGGCTATCCCCTTCTCT
Source organism: Cibotium barometz (assembly GCF_041138505.1). Lineage (NCBI taxonomy): Eukaryota > Viridiplantae > Streptophyta > Polypodiopsida > Cyatheales > Cibotiaceae > Cibotium > Cibotium barometz. The sequence continues at coordinate 40,588,887 of NC_141055.1, forward strand.
TCCTTAAGAATTCAGCCTTTCTTTATCCTAAAATGAGTAACAAATAAATTGATTAAACTTTTCTTATTGTTTACTCACTAGAAAGTGAAAATTGAGTAGATAAGAGTACTTTACTTCAAATTGGAGTTAATTTTAAATTGAAAATAGAATGTTAAAAATTGAGAAATGGTCAGCCATATAAAGGAGGTTATGATAAAATTTTCTTAAATTTTAAGAAAACTAAAGTTTATTTTTATGTTATTCTAAAAGAGTAAGTCCCACCGTTTGTGCATTCTAAAAGAAATATTTTTAATTACTCCATGTACATATTCACCTATGAATATGCATGGATATCATTGGTATTAATTATTAAAATTAATTTCTATGCATAGAAAGATGCATATTGAAAATCTTTTTATTATAAAAGTGTTGTTTTCATTGAATTTAAATTCTATGCATAGAAAGATGCATATTGGAAATTTTTTAATTATAAAAGTGTTATTTTCATTGAATTTAATTTCTATGCATAGAAAGATGCATAATGAAAATTTTTATTATAAAAGTATTGTTTTCATTGAATTTCATTTCTATGCATAGAAAGATGCATAAAGGATTTATTTTTATTTCAAAAGTGTTATTCTCATTAAAATTGATTTTATGCATAGAAAGATGCATAAAGGATTTATTTTTATTTCGAAAGTGTTATTCTCATTAAGATTGATTTTATGCATAGAAAGATGCATAAAGGATTTATTTTTCTTTCAAAAGTGTTATTATCATAAAAATTGATTTTATGCATAGAAAGATGCATTAAGGATTTATTTTTCTTTCAAAAGTGTTATTCTCGTTAAAATTAGTTTTATGCATAGAAAGATGCATAAAGGATTTATTTTTCTTTCAAAAGTGTTATTCTCATTAAAATTGATTTTATGCATAGAAAGATGCATAAAGGATTTTTTTTTAATTTCAAAAGTGTTATTTTCATTAAAATTGATTTTATGCATAGAAAGATGCTTAAAGGATTTTTTTTCAAAAGTGTTATTTTCACTAAAATTGATTTTATGCCTAGAAAGATGCATAAAGGATTTAATTTTATTTCAAAAGTGATATTTTCCTTAAAATTGAATTCATGCATAAATAGATGCATAAAAGGATTTTTATAAAAGTGTTATTCCCACTAAAGTTGATTTTTTTGCATAAATAGATGCGTAAAGAATCTTTATATAAAAATTAGAATTCTATGTTTAAATTCTATGCATAGATGTAACGAGATGTGATGAGAATCAGATAAGTGTGAATGAATGGATGGGTGGACCTTGTGATGAGATGTGAGGTGAATAGATGTGATGAGATGTGAGGTGAATAGATGTGATGAGATGTGATGTGAATCAGATAGATGTGAATGGATGGATGGATGTGATGTGAATAGAGGTAATGAGATGTGAGGTGAATAGATGTGATGAGATGTGAGGTGAATAGATGTGTTGAGATGTGATGTGAATCAGCTAGATGTGAATGGATGGATGGATGTGATGTGAATAGAGGTGATGAGATGTGAGGTGAATAGATGTGATGAGATGTGATGTGAATCAGATAGATGTGAATGGATGGATGGATGTGATGTGAATAGACATGATGAGATTTGAGGTGAATGGATGTGGTGAGATGTGATGTGAATCAAATAGATGTGAATGGATGGATGGATGTGATGTGAATCAGATAGATGTGAATGGATGGATGGATGTGATGTGAATCAGATAGATGTGAATGGATAGATGGATGTGATGTGAATAGAGGTGATGAGATGTGAGGTGAATAGATGTGATGTGAATGGATGGGTGGTTGTGATGTGAATAGAGGTAGATGAGATGTGAGGTGAGTAGATGTGATAAGATGTGATGTGAATCAGATAGATGTAAATGAATGGATGAGATGTAGTAACCTGGACCGGCAGAAACGGTCGGTTCGGACCGGGTTGGAAACGGTGTTTCCGAGTTTCCGCGAGGTCGGAAACGGCAAGAAACGGAGTTTCTTTTGAATTTATTTTAGACATGTAAAAAACATGCATAGAGACATCCTATTAAATAAACTTATGTCAAGAGATGCAAAAAACATGCATAGAGACCTCAAACAAGACACATCAAAGACTCAAGTGGACATTAGAATCATAACACTTAACAGAATGTAGATAATGGACATGTATGATGTCGCGGCAAATTCATGTGAACCATAAAAAACTGAAGGCTGAAGCATACATAGCGAGCTGCAAATTGTGATCATAATACACCATACATATTAGCAATGATCATCAAACTTGGGAGTCAGAGGTGCCCACTGTGGCACTGCCAATTTTCAAAATTAAATGGTTCAAAAACTACAAAATAACCGACATGCCGGCTGCCAAAAAAAAATGTACGGAAACGGCGTTTCCGCCGGTCTCCGTTTCCGGAAACGGCCGAACCGTTTCCAGAGGGCGGAAACGCCGTTTCTGGTTACTATGGAATGAATATGAATGTGATTGATATGAATGAATGTGAATGTGATGAATATGAATGAATGTGAATGTATTGGATATGAATGAACAAGAATGTGATGAATATGAATGAATGTGAGTGTGATGGATATGAATGAATGTGAATATGATGGAATGTGATGTGATGGGATGTGAATCGGGATAGATGTGAATGAATTAGATGTGAGGTAAAATGAATGAGATGTGATGTGAGTGAATGTGATGTGAGTGAATGTGATGTGGTCTGAATGGATGAGATGTGGATATGGGTAGATGCGAGTGGATGAGATCTGATGCGGATAAATGAGAAAAGAGGTGATGAAATGAAAAATGATGTGATGAGAATGGGAATACACATGAAATAAATGAGAATTGATGTGGAACAATGTGGAAAGACGAGAGTTCGTTATAGAAACTATATTTATGACCTGTTTTTAAATGGTTGTTTTATGTCAAGATAATGCTGGGAAAGCATTTTAACCGTCTTATGAATGAGGTTGTGGGTGGAGACCTAGTCTGATAAAGTTGCAATAGCTGATGGAGAGTCAATGGAGGACCTCTCGCGTAGCAAGGTCGGCCGAGGTCTTGACCAGCTCGGTTTGATTAAAATGGTGAGCTTCCGGTACGGTGGACGAGGGACCATGGTAGCGGCCTATGAGTAAAGCGCTAGGTCACCTGCGAAGGATCCTAGAGAGTGCTGACCATACGGTGCTTGTGCTCTCGTTCACGCCGATGATACCCACGCGTGCCTTGAGGAAGATATTGGAACAAGAAATAAGAGTCGTTTTCTGAATTCGGGCATGGATCTAGTTGATTGACCTTGCTGGTCCTCAACGGATGAGTCCATGGCTCTTTTTTATGGATCGGTTGATTGACCTTGCTGATCTTCAACAGAGATTCCATTTTGAATGCATTGTCGGTTACTATGAGCTAGGAATTATCGAAAAGGCCCCCTGAGTGGACAAGTGGTGAGCATTCTGGTTGCCAATGATGCCATAGGTACAGCGATGAAGAAATAATTGGAATTAAGGATTCAACAGGAGATTTTGAGGATTATAATCAGTGACTATGATTTCATTAAATGATTGTTTTAAAGACAGTTGATTCTGTGAAAAAGTCAATTTCATATTGGGTGTGATGTGACTAATTTTAAGTTTGCATGAATACCCGGCTAGGGGGCCTGGGAACTCTTTTCCCTGCTACCCGGGACTCGGGATAAAACCTAACCAAATTCTTAATTGGATCCCATCACTACAGTGGTTGGGCGGTTGGCTAACCCACGAGAGACTGGACTGATGGATCCCTAAATTGAGACTCAATTCTTTTATGGTACAATAGATAAAGTAAATCTCGGACAAAAATTCTTCTATGGAAAAGAATCAAGGGTTGTGCCTCTCAATGAGGAAAAAAGTGTTGGTCTCTATGATCCAAGTGCAATCATTTCCCTCATCTGACTATGGGACTTACGGGTTTGGTTAGATCAGTTCAGTTAGTTAAGGCTTTTGACTATGCTAGAGAAAAATTATCCTGGTGTAATCGACCGTGCTTTCCGGGCAAGGGAAGTTTTTTCGGGCTCGGTTTTGGAAGAACCGATGGATTAGTCTCTTATCCGGATATCCGTGGGCGAGGCCCCGAGTGAGCGACATGCCCCATGCAAGAAGTGCTACTTCCGCTGCTAGCACTCCTAAACTCGTTGCGCGGTAGGGACAGGGATCTCACAGCTGGTATCAGAGCAAGTTGGCTAATGTGGATCAACTAAGAAGCCAAAAATGTCAAAAATTTATGAAGTAGCAGTAAAAGGTTGTAATTGTGTGATAAAATTCATACAAATTGTTGTGCAACTGAAATTCATACAAATTGTTATGCAACTGAAATTCATAAATTGGTAACTGGGTCTTCAGATGGAAGTACCGCAATAGCATGGAATCCCTGACCTGCTTGAGACCTAGACATGATGGTATTTACCTTATAGTTCCAAGGACCGTAACTATCCATATATACTGAGGGTATAACTGCAGCTCTTTATTGGCAATATATACGAGTAAATCTAAGACTTGAAATTATAAGCATAAATGCTATCCAGATGATGAATTCGAATGTGGTTGATATGATTTTTAAATTCTGGTTGAGAATTGATGAGTTAATTTGGATTCTGATTGAAAAATGATGATTCCTGCATTTTGGTTGAAATGTAATAAGCTGAGCAAAACCACAATGAGGATGAATGGGACGAGTCCCTGTGATGATGTTCATAACTGGAATGATGTTAATGACTTCAGCAAATCACTACAAGATTAGTGGATTGTGCTGACAGATTATTGCTGTTAACACTTGACCCAGTGGATCGAGTTAAGGGATATCAAATTAAAAATCTGTATAATTGAAAATTCCCATGGAGGACTGTTCAGATAGAAATTTTGGTCTAATGGACCATTATTGTGATAAGGATTTGAATGTTATGATCTAAGTGAATTGTTATCTAATGATGAGTTCTATATAAGGGATCTTTATCCCAGGATTTTGTTGGGTTCACCAGACTATAAGGAACCCCGGAATCAGTTGGATCTTAAGGGAAGAAGTTCTCCTCTAATTTTGCGAGATGAGGACATCTCGCGTTTTTTAAGTGGGGTAGGATATAAGATTCCTCCCTCCGGCTTTTGAGGTGTGCAGGTGTAAGAACCTCCCTCTGATCTTATAATTACTCCCCTCTCTGAAATAAAAGAAAGATCCTATTTTGGCCTAGAGAGAGAAAATTTCTAGAGAGAGATAATTCAAAATTGAGATATTTTTGGATATAAAAATCCTCCTAGTGTCTAAAATGGTTTCCCCTGAAACAAAAATTCAAAAAGAACTTTACAATGTGCAATTAGAATTAATTAAAAATAGGTATAAAAAAGGACCTTAGCCTAAGGGCGCAGATTTTCAAAAAATTTTGAATTATGCTCCAATTAAGGTTCCTATGGACCAATAAGATTAATCTAAATGTAGGGAGGAGATAAATTGAAGAATAAAAGAAAATCCCCCAAAAATGAGTAAATGCTCACATAAGATGAAGAGTTGACTAAGGACAAGGTTTATTAGTTAAAAAAGAAGAGATATTTACAAGAAATGATGCATTTTTGACACCTCAATGTGGGGATCTCCCCTCATGAAGGAGGCGCCTATTTCATATGTGTGGAGGAGTTTTACAATCATAAATAATGCGACATTTTCATCTCTTCTCTCTCCTATTTTAACTAGATCCAAAAAGTAAGCTAAACTAACCCAAAAATGGTCAAAATTGACCAAACTGGTCTGAAAAACTCTAGAATTAGTTTGCTTGGTTAGAGGCTCATTTTTTCCTATAAATAGAAGCCTCCTCTTTTTAAAAGGTTAATAGTGTTTATGCACTGTTACTCTACTCCTACCCTGAGCCAATTACATTGAATTCACTTGATAATTCAATTGTTTTTTACTAAATCCTCTCCAAAGAAATTGGTGGCCACTCTTGATCCAAACAATAGTAGAACCCTCAATCCCTCAAGCCAAAGGAAAGCTTACAAAACTCCATGTAAGCTAAAATTTCTACTTTTTAAGTTCAAATCTATGGTTTTCAGATTTCCTTGTTTTTTTTATAGTTGATTAAAGTGAATCCTGATGTTATGCCTTGATGAAAAGGCTATCCCCTTCTCTTCCTTAAGAATTCAGCCTTTCTTTATCCTAAAATGAGTAGCAAATAAATTGATTAAACTTTTCTTATTGTTTACTCACTTCTAGAAAGCAAAAAATGAGTAGATTAGAGTACTTTACTTCAAATTGGAGTTAATTTTAAACTGAAAATATAATTTTTAAAATTGAGAAATGGTACAAAGGAGGTTATGGTAAAATTTTCTTAAATTTTTGTGAAAAATAAAGTTTATTTTTATGTTATTCTAAAAGAGTAATTCCCACCGTTTGTGCATTCTAAAAGAAATATTTTTAATTACTCCATGTACATATTCACCTATGAATATGCATGGATATCATTGATATTAATTATTAAAATTAATTTCTATGCATACAAAGATGCATATTAGAAATATTTTTATTATAAAAGTGTTGGTTTCATTGAATTTCAATTCTATGCATAGAAAGATGCATGTTTTTTATTTTTTTATTATAAAAGTATTATTTTCATTAAATTTAATTTCTATGCATAGAAAGATGCATAATGGAAATTTTTATTTATAAAAGTGTTGTTTTCATTGAATTTAAATTATATGCATAGAAAGATGCATATTGGAATTTTTTTTATTATAAAAGTGTTATTTTCATTGAATTTAATTTCTCTGCATAGAAAGACGCATAATGGAAATTTTTATTATAAAAATGTTGTTTTCATTGAATTTAATTTCTATGCATAGAAATGCATAAAGGATTTATTTTTATTTCAAAAATGTTATTCTCATTAAAATTGATTTTATGCATAGAAAGATGCATAAAGGATTTATTTTTATTTTGAAAGTGTTATTCTCATTAAAATTGATTTTATGCATAGAAAGACGCATAAAGGATTTATTTTTATTTCGAAAGTGTTATTCTCATTAAAATTGATTTTATGTATAGAAAGATGCATAAAGGATTTATTTTTATTTCGAAAGTGTTATTCTCATTAAAATTGATTTTATGCCTAGAAAGATGCATAAAGGATTTATTTTTATTTCGAAAGTTTTATTCTCATTAAAATTGAATTTATGCATAAATAGATGCATAAAAGGATTTTTATAAAAGTGTTACTCCACTGAAGTTGATTTTTATGCATAAATAGATGCGTAAAGAATCTTTATATCAAAAATTAGAATTCTCTTAAATTCTTTGTTTAAATTCTATGAATAGATGTAACGAGATGTGATGAGAATCAGATAAGTGTAAATGAATGGATGGGTGGTTGTGATGTGAATAAAGGTGATGAGATGTGAGGTGAATAGATGTAACGAGATGTGATGAGAATCAGATAAGTGTGAATGAATGAGTGGTTGTGATGTGAATAGAGGTGATGAGATGAGAGGTGAATTGATGTGATGAGATGTGATGTGAATCAGATAGATGTGAATGGATGGATGGATAAGATGTGAATAGAGGTGATGAGATGTGAGGTAAATATAGATGTGATGAGATGTGATGTGAATCAGATGGATGTGAATGGATGGATGGATGTGATGTGAATAGAGGTGATGAGATGTGAGGTGAATAGATGTGATGAGATGTGATGTGAATCAGATAGATGTGAATGAATGGATGTGATGTGAATCAGATAGATGTGAATGAATGGATGGATGTGATGTGAATAGAGGTGATGAGATGTGAGGTGAATAGATGTGATGAGATGTGATGTGAATCAGATAGATGTGAATGGATGGATGGATGTGATGTGAATAGAGGTGATGAGATGTGATGAAATGTGATGTGAATCAGATAGATGTGAATGGATGGGTGGTTGTGATGTGAATAGAGGTGATGAGATGTGAGGTGAGTAGATGTGATTTGAATCAGATAGATGTGAATGAATGGATGAGATGTGAGTCATGTGAATCAAGATGTAAATGAATGATATGGGATTTGAGTGGATGATATGTGATGAAAATGGATGTAAATGTATAAGTGAAGAATGGATGTGAATATATATATGAAAGAATTGATGTGAATGAGTATGTGAAAGAATGGATATAGATGTGTATGTGAAAGAATGTGATGTGATGGAAAGAGATGTGATGTGTCATAAATATATGTGAATGTGATGTATATGAATGAATGTGAATGTGATGGATATGAATGAATGTGAATGTGATGGATATGAATGAATGTGTATATGATGGATATGAATGAATGTGATGTGATGGGATGTGAATTGGGATAGATGTGAATGAATGAGATGTGATGTGAGTGAATGTGATGTGGTCTGAATGGATGAGATGTGATGAGATGTGGATATGGGTAGATGCGAGTGGATGAGATTTGATGCGGATAAATGAGAAAAGATGTGATGAAATGGAAAACGATGTGATGAGAATGGTAATACACAAAATAAATGAGAATTGATGTGGAACAATGTGGAAAGACGAGAGTTGGTTATAAAACTGTATTTATGACCTGTTTTTAAATGGCCGTTTTATGTCAAGAATGTTGGGGAAGCATTTTGACCGTCTTATGAATGAGGTTGTGCAGACCTAGTCTGATAAAGTTGCAACAGCTGACGGAGAGTCAATGGAGGACGTCTCGTGTAGCAAGGTCGGCCGACCAGCCTTGGTTCAACTAAAATGGTGAGCTTTTCGGTACGGTGGATGAGGGACCAAGGAAGCGGCCTATGAGTGAAGCGCTAGGTCACTTGTGAAGGATCCTAGAGGGTGCTGGCCATACGGTGCTCGGGCTCTGGGTCGCCGATGATACCTATGCGTGCAACGAGGAAGATATCGAAACAAGGAGTAAGAGTTGTTTTCTAAATTCGGGCATGGATCTGGTTGATTGACCTTGCTGGTCCTCAAGGGATGAGTCCATGGCTCTTTTTTATGGATCTGTTGGTTGACCTTGCTGATCTTCGATGGAGATTCCATTTTGAATGCATTGCCGGTTACTATGAGCCAGAAACTATTGAAAGGCCCCCTGAGAGTGGATAGGTGGTGAGCGTTCTAGTTGCCAATGATGCCATAGGTACAGCGATGAAGGAATGATTGGAATTAAGGATTCAACCGGAGATTTTGAGGATCAGTGACTCTATGATTTCATTAATTGATTGTTTTAAAGACAGCTGATTCTGTGTGAAAAAGGCAATTTCATATTGGGTGTGTAAGTGGTGTGACTAATTTTAAGTTTGCATGAATACCTGGCTAGGGGGCTTGGGAACTCTTTTCCCTGCTACTACACCCGGGATAAAACCTAACCAAATTCTTAATTAGATCCCATCACTACAGTGGTTGGGTGGTTGGGCTAACCCATGGGAGGCTGGACTGATGGCTAACCCACAAGAGGCTGGACTGATGGATCCCTAAATTGAGACTCAATTCTTTTATGGTACGATAGATGAAGTAAATCCCGGACAAAAGTTGTTCTATGGAAAAGAATCAATGGCTGTGCCTCTCAATGAAGAAAAAAGCATTGGTCTCTATGATCCAAGTGCAATCTTTTCCTTGATCTGACTATGGGACTTACGGGTTCGGTCAGATCATTCAGTTAGTTAAGGCTTTTGACTATGTTAGAGAAAAATTATCCTGGTGGAATCGCCCGTGCTTTTCGGACAAGGGAAGTTTTTTCGGGTTCGGTTTTGGAAGAACCGAACCGATGGATTAGTCTCTTGTCCGGATATCCGTGGGTTTGGTTTTGGAAGAACCGATGGATTAGTCTCTTGTCCGGATCTCCATGGGTGAGGCCCTGAGTGAGGGACCCTGCCCCGCACAAGAAGTGCTACTTCCGCTGCTAGCACCCTTGAATTCGTTGCGTGGTGGGGACAAGGATCTCACAGCTGTTATCAGAGACCAAATTGGCTAATGTGGATCAACCAAGAAGCCAAAAATGTTAAAAATTTATGAAGTAACAGTAGAAGGTTGAAATTGTGTGATAAAATTTATACAAATTGTTATTCAGACTGAAATTCATAAATTGGTAATTGGGTCTTCAAATGGAAGTACCGCAATTGCATGGAATCCCTAACTTGCTTGTTGAGACCTAGACATGATGGTATTTACCCTATAGTTCCAAGGACCATGACTACCCGTATATGTTGAGATATCGAGCTCGTCTAGTGAGGCGGTGGTCACTGATGACCCGCCTGGGGGATAGGCCCCACACTTACACCACTGGCATGGTTGGTGAGATCTTGGGTGATATGCGGCCAGTGGGATGACAGGCTGTGTGACAGCCATTCTAGAGACTGGCATAGTTATAGCGCCAGCTCATTTAGTCGGGTTCACACTATAGAGAACCTGTGTATGTATTTGGTTGAGTACCTTTCATATGATGTGTACTCTTATTCTTGTATATGGTGTGTTGAGTGTTGAGTAGAGAAGAAGAAGATTTTCAGCCTCTCACCTTGTATGTTCTCTATTAGGGTTTGTGAGTGTGTGTGTGTGCTTGTAAGAGCTCAAGCTCTCTTCCCCCCTGCATCTTTTCATGGTATCAGAGCCTGGTTCGTGCTAAGGGCTGAGCTGCCAAGCAAGAGAACTACAGGAAGCGGTACGAGGGTAAGAGCTTCAACTACTCTTCCCTATTGTGTTGGTGACTACACCCTTGTCGGGAGCTCTACGGGAGGCACCGGTAAACGATCTCCGATTGAGGAGCTTTCTTCGCGGGAGTAAAGCTATAGGGCAACTATATAGTCCTTCGGACTGTTATTTCGGGCCGAAAACGCGTTTCGGGCGCGTCTGGACCTCCGTTTTTCAGAAAGCAGGCGATTTCGAGCACTGCGGGTAAGTCATCGATTCTCTGCAGAACTCTGTTTTAAGAACTGCAGGAAGACAGATTGACTGTGCAGACACTGTGGGTGCTGCAAAGAGGTCTACAGTTGCCATTGGGTGTATGTATGCACATTGAAGTCACTGTTGGTGACATTTGAGAGTACTACAGTACCGCTGTGCAGAAAATACAGCAGTTTGTGAAGAAAAACCAGAGTGCAGTTTCTGGTGAAATTGTGTGTTTGGCAAGATGTCTAATGATGGCATTACACAGATTGTGGCTGAGAAGCTGGACAAGAATAACTTCCATGCTTGGAGGTTCAGGTTGACAAATTTCCTGATGGGAAAAGGCTATTGGGACTACATAGAAGGTGAGCATGAAGAAGCACCGGAGATACCGGATATAAATCCGACTGCTGCAGATGTGAAAGAGTTTAAAGACTGGAACCAAGGAGCGAGGAAAGTCATGTATTGGCTCTCCATTAGTATACAGGACACCATGATTGGGCATATTCAGGATGCCAAGTCCCCCAAGGAGGCGTGGGATACCTTGGTAAAGCTTTATGAAACAAATACCAAGGCTCGTAAGATACAGTTGAAGAATGAACTTCATACTGTGGAGAAAAAGAGCATGTCTGTGAATGACTATGCGTTGAAGATAAAGGGTATTGTGAAATCCCTTGCATCTATTGGTGTGTCAGTAGATGATGATGACAAGGTGGAAGTCTGTCTACATGGTCTCGGGCCACAATACAAGGCGTTTAAGACGTCTATTCAGACTCGGGAAAACATTCCCAACTTTACAGATTTGGTGTCTATGCTGATTATCGAAGAGAAGAACTTGGGTGAAGACCAACAGTCTTCACAAAGCAAAAACAGTTCAGAGCAACAGGCCTTCTACACGAGTTCAGGAAGAGGACGAGGTAGAGGAGGCCGTGGACGCGGTCAAGGAGGTGGCCAAACAGGTAATCAGAATTATGGCCAGCAGCAGCAGCAACAACAACAGTCCCAAAATCAACAACAACAACAACACGCAGGTGGAAGAGGCAAATTCAGAGGCAGGGGGAGTCAAAGAGGCCGTGGAAATTGGCAAAGGCAATATAATGATGCACGTGAATGCTATTATTGTGGTAAGCCTGGACATGTGCAGTCAGAATGTTATAAGAAGCAGGCTGACATGCAAAATGGGAAAGTGCAGCAAAACAACTATGCATCCTCAAGCAGAAATAATGAGGACAATGAAAGGTTGTTTGTTATGCAGCATGTTGTAAATGCCATGTCTGAAAATGTTGATGCAGCACAAAAAGATAATGTATGGTATGTGGATTCAGGCGCTTCGAACCACATGACGAGTCATGGGGAGTGGTTCAAGGAGATGAAGAACCCGGAAAGACCAGGTTTTGTGGAAACAGGGGATGACACTGCTCATCCAATTGCCCACGTTGGAGATGTGCCATTATCTATGCAGGATGGCAAAGTGAAGTACCTTGCAGATGTACTTCATGTACCGAACATAACAAAGAATCTGGTTTCAGTTGGCCTGATGATTGAGCAGGGGTTGCAGGTTCGGTTTAACCCAGATGGGTGTTATGTTGAAGATTTCAAAGACAAGTGCAGGTTGGTTGCAAAAGGCAACAGAGTGGGCAGAATGTTTACGTTGGATGTAGACATGCCTGAAATGAGTGCTGCGATGTTTGCAAATGGTTCAGGAGTTGTTGCAGACACAGACATATGGCATAAAAGAATTGGACATGTAAATGTTCAGAGATTGAAGTCTATGCAGACAAAAGGAATCGTGACAGGGCTGCCAAAATTTAAGGTGGAAGGTATGCAGAAAATATGTGAAGCATGCCAATTTGGGAAGCAAACAAAGCATGTGTTTCCACGTAACAGATATGTGAGCAGAAATGCACTAGATGTTGTGCATTCAGATGTATGGGGTCCTACGAAGACCGTTTCTATGGGAGGCTGCAGGTACTATGTCACTTTCATTGATGACCACACAAGGAAAGTGTGGGTATATTTCATGAAGGAGAAGAGTGAGGTATTCACTCACTTTCAGAATTTCAGAGTTTTGGTTGAAAAGCAAACAGGGAAATATGTTAAGTGCCTAAGGTCAGATGGAGGGGGAGAATACTTCTCCAATGAGTTCTCTGAATTTTTGAAGAAGAATGGTATTCGGAGACAGTTCACATGCAGATACACTCCGCAGCAAAATGGAGTTGCTGAGCGGAAAAACAGGCACATTGCTGAGATTGCGCGAGCATTGATGGAAGAGAAGAATATGCCGCATTGCTATTGGGCTGAGGCTGTTTCTACAGCAGTATACATCATGAACAGGACTCCAACTGCAGCCATACATGATGTAACTCCAGAGGAGAGGTTTACTGGCAGAAAACCAGATTTGTCTCATCTGAAAGTCTTTGGATGCATTGCATATGTGCATGTGCCAGATGAGCTGAGAACTAAGCTGGATCCGAAAGCTGAAAAATGTGTGTTTATTGGATATTCCCTTGAGCAAAAGGGATACAGGTGTTATAACCCTGCTACACGTGAGTTGAGGGTAAGCAGGGATGTTGTTTTTGATGAGATGAGCAGCTGGTATGCTGCTGAAAAAGAAGCTGTTGGGGCTGATGTGAGTGGAAGTGTGGTTGCACAGAATGCAGGTCAGCAATCACAGTCTTTGAGTGGATCAGGAGAGTCCTCATCTAGTGGGTCTGTTGATAGACCATGGAGTGGCAGGCTGCGTCATAATACCAGCCCTGCAAATGTGATTACTACATCACGTAAAGGAAAAGAGAAAGTGGTTGAGCCGCTTGGTATGCCTGACATTTCTGCAGGGCATTCTCATGTTGATGGAGAGTCTAGTGGCTCAGATATGAGCCTTGATGAGGAGCTTGGGATCCCAGCTATGAGAACACCTGGTGTAAAGAAGGCTATGGAAGCCATGAATGAAAAGCTGCGAAGATCAGGGAGAGTGAAGAACCCTGTGCAGAGATTTACATATGATGGTTATGTGGCACATCACTATGCATATATGGCAAAGGTTGTGCAGGTTGTTGAGCCCACATGCATTGATGAGGCTGTTGGAAATGTGAATTGGGAAAAAGCTATGGATGAGGAGATGGATGCACTATATGGAAATGAAACTTGGGATTTAGTGCAATTGCCAGAAGGCAAGAAAGCCATTGGATGCAAGTGGGTGTACAAAGTTAAACATAACAGTGATGGGAGCATAAACAGGTACAAGGCTAGATTGGTAGCCAAAGGATATGCGCAGACATATGGGATTGATTATGAGGAAACTTTCAGCCCAGTTGCCAAGATGGCAACGGTGAGAGTTGTGATAGCAGTGGCTGCGTCAAAGCAATGGTCTTTACATCAGATGGATGTAAAGAATGCATTCTTGCATGGGGATTTGCAAGAAGAGGTGTATATGTTGCAGCCACCTGGTTATGAGGATGTGGGTCACCCCGAGCATGTTTGCAGGTTAAAAAAAGCCTTGTATGGCTTAAAGCAAGCACCAAGAGCATGGTCTGACAAGATTTTTGAATATCTTGTCACTATTGGCTTTCATGTAGCCAATGCAGATTTCTCATTGTATGTGAGACATGGTGATAGAGGGGTTGTGCTTGTTGTCATCTATGTAGATGACTTGATCATTACGGGGGACCATGATGCAGAGATCTTTGATGTAAAGATCTTGCTTAGACAGAAGTTCGAGATGAAGGATCTGGGGGAGCTCAGATATTTCTTGGGCATTGAGGTGATTAGGTCACCACATGGTATTGGATTACTGCAGAGACAGTATGGCTTGGACATGTTGTCCAAGTATGGTATGACAGGCTGTAAGCCTATTTCTGTGCCATTGGATCAGAATGGCAAGTTGAGTGCAGATTCAGGAGAGATCTTGGAGGATCCTACTATGTACAGACGCATAGTAGGAAGTTTGATCTACATGACGATCACCAGACCAGATTTGAGCTATGCTGTTGGGTTGGTGAGTCAGTTTATGCAGGTTCCACGGAAACCGCATTTGGATGCAGTGAGACGCATACTGAGGTATGTGAGGTCTACTTTGCATTGTGGACTATTCTATGAGACTGGGACAGAGATATGTGTACATGGGTACACAGATGCTGATTGGGCTGGTAGTATCTCAGACAGAAGATCTACCAGTGGATTCATGTTTTCTTTGGGGAGTGCTGCTGTGACTTGGAGCAGCAAGAAGCAGCCTACGGTTGCTCTATCGAGTACAGAGGCCGAGTACAGAGGAGCTGCTATGGCAGCATGTGAGGTAGCATGGTTGAGAAAGCTACTTGCAGATTTGGGTCTATCAGTGGATAGACAAGTTGTCATTTTCTGTGACAACATTAGCAGTATACAGTTGGCCAGGAACCCAGTCTTTCATGCTCGTACGAAGCACATAGAGGTCCACTACCACTTCGTCAGAGAGAAGGTCTTGGCAGGAGATCTTGACCTTGTTTATGTCAGCACAGAGGATCAGGTAGCTGACATCTTCACCAAAGCATTGGGTACAGAGAAGCTCCGCAGATTCAGGGCTTCGCTTGGTGTTCATGACATGGAGTTGAGCTCAAGGGGGAGTGTTGAGATATCGAGCTCGTCTAGTGAGGCGGTGGTCCTGATGACCCGCCTGGGGGATAGGCCCCACACTTACACCACTGGCATGGTTGGTGAGATCTTGGGTGATATGCGGCCAGTGGGATGACAGGCTGTGTGACAGCCATTCTAGAGACTGGCATAGTTATAGCGCCAGCTCATTTAGTTGGGTTCACACTATAGAGAACCTGTGTATGTATTTAGTTGAGTACCTTTCATATGGTGTGTACTCTTATTCTTGTATATGGTGTGTTGAGTGTTGAGTAGAGAAGAAGAAGATTTTCAGCCTCTCACCTTGTGTGTTCTCTATTAGGGTTTGTGAGTGTGTGTGTGTGCTTGCAAGAGCTCAAGCTCTCTTCCCCCCTGCATCTTTTCAGTATATACCGAGGGTATAACTGCAACTCTTTACTGGCAGTATATACAAGTAAATCTAAGACTTGAAATTATAAGCATAAAAGTGTTATTCTCATGGGATATGAGTGGATGATATGTGATGAAAATGGATGTAAATGTATAAGTGAAGAATGGATGTGAATGTATATGTGAAAGAATTGATGTGAATGAGTATCTTATTTATGGATCCGTTGGTTAACCTTACTGATCTTCAATGGAGATTCCATTTTGATATGTGAATGTATTGTCGGTCACTATGAGCTAGGAACTATCAAAAAGGCCCCCTGAGTGGACAGGTGGTGAGAGCGTTCTGGTTGCCAATGATGCCATAGGTACACCGATGAAGAAATTATTGGAATTAGGGATTAAACCGGAGATTTTGAGGATTATAATCAGTGACTCTATGATTTCATTAAATGATTGTTTTAAAGACAACTGATTCTGTGAAAAAGGCAATTTCATATTGGGTGTGTAAGTGGTACGACTAATTTTAAGTTTGCATGAATACCCGGCTAGGGGGCCTGAGAAATCTTTTCCTTGGTACCCAGGATAAAACCTAACCAAATTCTTAATTGGATCCCATCACTATAGTGGTTGGGCGGTTGGCTAACCCACAAGACTGGATGGGGTTAGAGGCTGGGCTGATAGATCCCTAAATTGAGACTCAATTCTATTATGGTACGATAGATGAAGTAAATCCCGGACAAAAATTATTCTATGGAAAAGAATCAATGGCTGTGACTCTCAATGAGGAAAAAAGCTTTGGTCTCTACGATCCAAGTGTAATCTTTTACCTGATTTGACTATGGGACTTACGGGTTTGGTCAAATCAGTTCAATTAGTTAAGGCTTTTGACTACATTAGAGAAAAATTATCATGGTGGAATCGGCCGTGCTTTCCGGGCAAGGGAAGTTTTTTTGGGTTTGGTTTTGGAAGAACCGATGGATTAGACTCTTGTCTAGATATCCATGGGCGAGGCCCCGAGTGAGGGACCCTGCCCCGCGCAAGAAGTGCTACTTCCTCTGCTAGCACCCCTGAATTTGTTGCACGGTGGGGACAGGGATCTCACACCTTCTGTATTATCCCACATGATGTTTTTGAATTGCTGCAAGGCAGGTAGTATAAGGGAGCAAATGAAATGGTTTTTTCTCTTATCTCTTAAGGAGACATGCACAAAGGGTTGGCCGGTCGGTTTGGTAGCTACTATTTTCATATCGTCATATGTGCCATTTAGTGACAAAACGAGGGATCTCCCACTAGCCCTTTATTAAGGGGAATCTCCCACTAGCCCTTTATTAAGGGGAATCTCCCAAAGGCCCCCAGTGCACCTAGTTCTAGGTTCCGTGGGTTTTCCATCGCCTGCTCGCACTGTTTGTGGGCTGTTGCATTCGCCAGCGCTCTATGATAGTAGCACTATCCGTGCTGGTTAATTGGGATTCATGCTACCAATCTTTCACCCTTCACACAAAGGACCCGTTGTCCTAGGCCGTTTGAGTGCCCCAATTACCCACCTTTTTAGCAGAGCATACCCTGGAATCTGATACCACTAAAACAATAGAGTACATGGAACGTCGGGAAGCATGTTAACAGAAAAGTCCATACGTGAGAGAACACCAGATTGGGTCCCCAAAACTGCCCCCAAGCGTGTGCCAAAAGCATCCTTGCTTGAGTATTTTTATAGTTTTATTCCATCAAAAATAGATTACATGGCTATTTTAGCCCAAGATTGCTCTACAAGCTTTCTTTTTTTACAAAAATTGGATAATTAAATATTCCAAAAATCTCACTGCCGTGATAATAAGCAAGCGTGGGAGAGCATGATTAGGATTGCCAAAGATTTGACTAAAGCACTAGTTTTAATTGAACCATATAATGTCAAATCCATAAAAACATCCCAAACATAAAAAGAAGAGGAAGAGGTACTATCTACCAAAACCAATCCTTTTAAGAGGAAGAATCTACAATGGATGATTCTATGCAAGCCTGACTAATCAACTAAGAGTAAAGATAAGGATACTATGTAAGCTTGTCTCATTAATAATTAAGAGTAAAGAAAGTATTTCTATGGATCCCTTGTAAGATCTAGAGAGTCCTAAATGTTTGCTACACCTTGTTAGGTATTTCGGAGTTAGTCTAGTCAAGTTTAGTCAAGTGTCCTTAGTGGTGTGAATACAATAGGTGTGAACTCCCTCTTCTTTAGGGTCAAAAGATAAGGCCTTGGTGCCTATAAAAGCATGTATTTGGGTGGATTCATTATCATAATGAATATCATTTGAATTGTGAAAACTTTCTCTTTTAGCTTGAGTATCTCTCTCGCTCTCTCTCCCCCTGCATCTCTCTATCTCTTCACCTTGTACAACCATTTCCATGGATTAAATCTTCTTCTCTCTCCTTGCTTCATCTCTGTTCTACACACTCCAGCATGATGATGATATTTCATCCTCCATAGATTCTCCTAGAATACCCTGATTCTAACATGGTATTAGAGGTAGGTTGAACCACATATACATTTATCGGGTTTTTATGTTTTCTCTATTTCCCCACCATAAAACTTGTGTTTTTTGCTTCATGTGTTCATAGTAGGTATGCTCTACCATCATCACATGCTAAGTTTATCTTGTCTAGCTATTCTTCACCAACTGTACTACGTGTCATTTTTTGAACTAAGGTGTCATCGTCATCATTAGATATTTGTTTTGATGCTAGTTGCCATCATAGTTATCATTAAGACTATTGCCACTTACAATACTTTGCCACTGCATTAATCCTACGTAGGCAATGCTTGTTGCAACCTCACATCCAACCCGCCTCCAACTATTGCGACCTCTTCCTAGGTAGCACACTCCTTTGCAATAGTGAGCCCCTTGGCTATATTTTTTGTGAAAACGTGTGTGCCCTCGTATGCCTTCTGATGTGGCTCCTCTCCTCACCACCACTTCTTACCTGTGATCTCCAACAATGTCGGGTACAACATTTTGATTGCCTATCATGGCCCCAACTCCTCCTTGGTGCTCATTTACTCTACCGGCCTCTGCAAACAACAACAATTTTACACATGCAACAAGGTATCAAGTAATCATATCAAAATTTCTTTGAGTTAAAATACCATGGAGGAGCTCATTGGTTCCCTCAAGTTCTCTACCTTGGCCACCATCATGCCAAAAAGGATTATACTTATCAGCACTACAAGCACCATCACGAAGCATCTACTCCTTTTGCTAGTACCAATGTAAGAAGATGACATCAAATCTCATCGTTGATGTTCTACCATGTGGCAAGTTTGTTAAGTTCCAAAAATCTATCTTTCTAGTTATCTGTGTTGGATTCTGTACCCAAGAAGTCCCCCAAAATCTAAGTATTTTGAGTCATGTACTTTCTCTATTAGCCTTCTGCCTATAAGAAGTTCAAGTGTGAACTGAGTTGATCATGATTACTTTCTACCCTATGCTGGCATGTGTTTTTTCCTCGTGAGAACACACCCTTAGTGTGTTAGGGCTACTAGAGTTGTACTCCACATCATCCTTAGTGCTAGGGCTACTAGAGTTGTACTCCGCTCACTCATTATCTTATTCGAGTACAGTCCATCTATCATCTTTGTTGCTCTCTGAGCTTGTGTGCAAAGCCTTGTTGTTATGTTGTCGCTCCTGCTAATCTTCATCTCATTGGCATTGCCGCTCGTTCTGAGTAAGATCTTGCTCTACACACTTTCAATCAAATCTAGGGTCTTGCCTTCTTTTGTAAATTGGCATTATTTTTATTAATACTACCATACATTCAAGGCTCACCCCCACACTAGCTCTTTGCTTAGCTTACAATAGAGGTTTACAGCTAATACTACTCTTGTTATTGTTGTCATTCATTCAGCTTTCTTTAACATTAGACTTTTGTGTCCATCAGCTTTTAACTGTCAACTTCTCATCATTCTTCTCGAGAATTTGACTTTTACATCAGTTGATTTTGCTTTGTTAGCTCATTTAACTATGTTAGGCATTATTGTCTCAGTAGCTCAGCCCTTTGATTTCTACATTCAATGTCTGGCTTTCAATCTTCGACATTCAACATTTTACTCTCCCTCTTTCAGCGTGTGTCTCTCAACTCTCGGCATTCAACACTTTGCTCTACATTTATTGATACCAAAGAGGATGTAGTGGAGGGTGTCTTGATGAAGATTTCATTGTAGTGCAGTAAACATATTTATTTGTGAATATTCAAGTGATCGGGTCATGATCTTATTTGTAGCAATTGTTTATAATTGTGTCATGATCTTATTTTTCATATTAAAAAAGAGAGAAAGAGGGTAATGCATGTTGGGTTTTTGCAAATAAGACATCATTCCCTCTGCAAACAAATGATGTTTATATATAACATGTTGTGCAAACTAACAAAGAATCAACATTTTTTGTATTGTGTGGATGAAAAAGGTAATAAAGTGTTTGGTGACTCAAGGATCTGTACGCAAAACATGAGTTAAGTAAGATTTGTTGAGAAATTCAAGAAAGAAATATAGAGAGAATGAGCAAAGATAAGGACAAAAAGAGTGAGCGAGAGAGAAAGAGAGAGAGAGGGAGTGAGAGCAAAGAGAAGGGAAGAGAGAGAGGGGGGAGGATAAAGAGAGTAAGCAAAGAAATGGATTGAAATAGTGAGAGAGAAGTGTAGAGAGGGAGAGAGAGAGAGAGGGAAGATAGAGAGAGTGAAAAAAAAATGATTGAAAGAGAGAGAGGAGAGAGAGGGGGAGAGAGAGAGAGAGAGGGAGGGAGGGAGGGAGGAAGGGAGGGAGCGAGAGCAAAGAGAAGGGTAGAGAGAGAGAGAGAGAGAGGGATAGAGAGAGAGAAGGAGAGCCAAGAGAAGGATAGAGCGAGAGTTAACAAAGAGAAGGATAGAGAGAGAGAGAGAGAGAGAGAGAGAGAGAGAGAGAGAGAGAGAGAGAGAGAGAGAGAGAGAGAGAGAGAGCCAAAAGAAGGATAGAGAGAGGGGAGTGGATAGAGAGAGAGAGAGATTAAAGAGAAGGATAGAGAGAGTGAGAAACAAGATGGATAGAGAGAGAGATGAGGATATATAAAGCAAGAGAGGAAAGGAGGATAGGAGGTAAGAGAAGGATAGGGAGGGGGAGAGAGAGCTGTAAAAGAGAGAAGGATAGAGAAAGTTAGCAAAGAGAAGGATAGAGAGAGGGGGGATAGAGAGAGAGAGGGGGGAGGATAGAGAGAGAGAGAGAGGGAGGGTGGGAGAGGGAAAGGGAAAGGGAGGGAAGAGAGAGAGGGGGAGGGAAAAGGGCGGGAGAAGGAGAGAGAGGGTGGTGTGGGTGGGCGGTGGTGGGACAAGGAGAGAGAGAGAGGGGGGATAGAGAGAGAGAGGGGAGGATAGAGAGAGAGAGAGAGGGAAGAGGGTGGGAGAGGGAAAGGGAGGGAAGAGAGAGAGGGGGAGGGAAAAGGGTGGAAGAAGGAGAGAGAGGGTGGTGTGGGTGGGCGGTGGTGGGACAAGGAGAGAGAGAGAGGGGGGATAGAGAGAGAGAGAGAGGGAAGAGGGTGGAGAGGGGAGGGAGCGAGGGTGGAAGAGTGAAAGAGAGGGAGAGAGAGGAGAGAGAGAGGGAGGGTGGGTGGGAGAAGGAGAGAGAGAGAGAGAGAGTGGGAAAGTGAAAGAGAGAGAGGAGGATATAGAGATGTGTTACCATATTATAGTAGTGATGTGTGTGAACACACTTAGGACCGCCGGGGCACTTTTTCCCTCACTAGGAGGTTTTTTCCCCCGTGCATTGTATATACGCCCATTATCTTCTAGGGCTTGTAATCTTTCATTTTTGGTACTCATAATACACTACTGTGTTGTGCTCAAGCTTCCTTATCTTCTTGAAGTTGTGTGTGCATTCCTGCAACCCTAATTCCAACAATTGGTATCAGAGCAGGCTTCCTCCTCCCGGGCAGCATCACCGGCACCTGCCGCTTCATCTCCTCCGATTGCGACGAGGTTTCACGAGCGTCTGCAGGTTAGTATATGCCGTGGGAAAGCCCGTAGGGCTCGGTCGTTTCAGAATTTTGATCTGAAGTCATTTCGCCCTCCGTTTTTGCATTCCAAGTACTGCGCAGGCAAAATCGTCCTACTGTGCAGATTTTCTGTCAAGATTAAAATCTGCAGGACAGGTGCCCATTCGTCTGTTTTGGGCTGTGCTACATAGCACAGGTCGATTTTATACAGGTTTACCTCTTACAGACAGCATTTACATCTAGTAGTACAGTCATTGGCCATGGCTGACAACAATGATGTATTCCGCATGTTGGCTGCTGAGGATAAGTTGGATGGCACCAACTATCCATTGTGGGCATATATGATGCGGCATGTATTGGTAGCAAAGGGGTTATGGAACATTGTGCAGGGTATTGATGCACGTCCTATTGTGGCTGGGAATGCTGCAAACACATCAGAAACAGGTACTGTTGATGATGGTGCAGGCACAAGTGCTGTAGCAGCTGTTCGAGAACCACCACTTTCAGCAGAGCAGATTCGTTGGGATGGTAGAGATGCGCAGGCTCATGCCTTGATTGCGCTGTCTGTCAAACGTACCATTATCCCACATATTCGCTCGTGCAGGACTTCTAAGGATGCTTGGGATGTACTTGCCACATTGTATCAGGCAAGAAATGAGGCTCGTGTTGCTTACCTCCGAAAACAGTTGGAGAGTGAGCATATGAACGAAGGTGATTCTATGGATAGCTTTTTGACAAAGAT
Organism: Cibotium barometz; assembly: GCF_041138505.1. Lineage (NCBI taxonomy): Eukaryota > Viridiplantae > Streptophyta > Polypodiopsida > Cyatheales > Cibotiaceae > Cibotium > Cibotium barometz. Next base: position 40,611,513 of record NC_141055.1, read on the forward strand.
CAAGGATTTCAAAGAGCAGCTCATTTCTGCAGATGAAATCCTGTCAGACAGTTCACTTGTGCAGACTGTTTTGAATGGTCTACCAGATTCTTATCAGGGTTTTGCTTCCACTCTTCGCTTAATGATGAAAGGCAATCCCAATGCCTTATCATTTGAGGAGTTAGTTTCTGTTTTGCTGCAAGAAGACCAGTCAAGGCAAAACAGGAATATTATGCGTGTCGCAGATCAAGCTTTCGTTGCTAGTCAGAGAAGCGGGAAAGGTAAAGCTGGCTTTTCTTCTAGTAAGCAGAAATCTGCAAATGCTGCGCAACCAAAGAAGGAAGACAAAGATGAGAAGAAGGGTGACAAACAGAAGACATTTTGCAAGTACTTTAAGGGAAATGATCATGTCATCAAAGCGTGTCCTAAGCTGGCTGCGAAAGAGGCTAAGAAGAAAGAGGCTGGTATGGCTGTTGCAGATGCCTCTCCTTCTAACAATGAATCTGCTAATGTTGTTCAAGATACAGAATGGGCATTCAATGCGCAGTGCAGTTATGACCCATCTTTGCATGACACATGTATGTCTGCAGTAGATTCAGATGTATGGTACTTTGACAGTGGTGCCACTAAGCATATCACCTCGCAGCGCAGTTTATTCACTTTCCTTGAGTCTGCTCCCACAGGGAATACTGTCACTTGTGCCAATAACTCCTCTTATCCCGTTAAAGGAGTTGGACAGATTGTGCTGAATGTTGCAAATTGCAACACCTTTACACTTTTTGATGCATTGTATGTGCCAGGGATCAAAAAGAATCTGCTGTCAGTATCCGCATTTGCCAAAACAGGTTTGGTTGTAAAATTTGTGGATGACAGATGTACTGTTCATGATCTCTCTTGTGGTGACATCATTGTAGCATCTGGTTCACTATGTCGAGGGCTGTATAAGCTCAATATGGATGGCAAATGTGTAGAGGATTCAGCATGTGCTATTATGGATACGCAGGCTATTTCAAATGCAAAACTGTGGCATGCACGTTTTGGTCATCTGAATTTTGCAAGTTTGCTGCGCCTGCAGAAATCTGAAATGGTGTCTTCTTTGCCTAAGCTAGAGGCACCTGTCAAGCATGTTTGTGAGGGCTGCATATTGGGTAAAATGCAGCGTGCTTCCTTTCCCAAAGATGGATCAGTGAGAGCTGAACGCAGATTGCAGCTTGTTCACAGTGATGTTTGTGGTCCCATGCAAACTCCATCATTTGGAAACTACCTTTACTTCGTGACTTTCATTGATGATTTTACCAGGCATGCATGGGTATATCCTTTGAAGGCAAAGTCCGAAGTGTTTTTGTGCTTCAAACAGTTTTTGGTTATGGCTGAAAATGTGTCAGAAAGTAAGATGGGCACCCTCCGTTCAGATCGAGGGGGGGAGTATATGTCTTCAGAATTTAATGCATTTCTGGCTGAGCGTGGGATAAAACACCAATGTACAGTGCCGTATACACCACAGCAAAATGGTGTGGCTGAGAGAAAAAACAGGTCTCTCATGGAAATGGCAAGATGTATGGTTAAGAGTCAAAGTCTACCACATGGTTTTTGGCTTGAGGCTGTCATGTGTGCCACTTATGTACTAAACAGGTGTCCCACCAAAGCATTACAAGTTGTCACTCCATATGAGGCTTGGCATAGCCGCAAGCCATCTGTTGGCCATTTACATGTTTTTGGTTGCCTGGCATATGCATTAGTGCCTGTGCAACATCGCAGAAAATTGGATGACAAAACTGTCAAATGTATTTTTGTTGGATATAGTGCTGAGAGCAAAGGCTATCGTTTGTATCATCCACAGACAAAGCGCATTTTGGTTAGCCGTGATGTTGTATTTGTGGAAGATGCAGTTCAGCCCTTGGTTTCATGTACTAAGGAGACAGATATCAGCTCACGTGATGTCTATGATACATTGTTGCCTCTTTTCAGTGGTGCACAGTCAAGTGCAATACCTCATGAGGCAGTTTTTCAGCCTATGCAGGTTTTAAATGATGGCACAGATCAGCCTATATCTGATGCAGATGTGCATGATGCACTTGAGGATGAGAGACAAGAGATTGAATGCTCTAGAAACATGCCTAGATGGCTGGTGCAGACTTTGCGTGACAGCAAGTTGGATGCCCCTTTGTCTAGTCGCACTCGTTCTGGCTCTCATGGTGCCTCTTATGCGTCAGATTGTTATGCATTGGCTGTTTCTAGTATGTGCGATGAAAGTGAGCCTGTTTCATTTGATGAGGCACAAAGTTCAGAAAATTGGATGGCTGCTATGCAAGCAGAATACGATGCTATTATGAAGAATAGTACATGGTCTTTATGTGACTTGCCCCCTGGCAAGAAGGCCATTGGCACTAAGTGGGTATACAAATTGAAGCGTAAGCCTGATGGCACAGTGGATCGCCATAAGGCTAGGCTTGTTGCAAAAGGTTATGCTCAAGAGAAGGGCATTGATTTTGATGAGACTTTTGCTCCCACATGTCGTCTGACCACTGTTCGTAGCATCTGTGCATTAGCAGCTCATAATGGTTGGAATGTACATCAGCTGGACATAAAGACTGCGTTCTTAAATGGAGATTTGCATGAGGAGGTGTATGTATCGCAGCCTCGTGGTTTTGTTCAAAGAGGGCAGGAAAACAAAGTGTGCAGGTTAAAAAAGGCTTTATATGGTTTAAAGCAAGCTCCACGAGCTTGGTATGAAAAAATACATGCATATTTGACTGCACATGGGTTTCAGAATAGTCCAACAGAAAGCACTTTGTATGTTAAACGTGTGGATGGTGTACATCTAATCATTGCTCTCTATGTCGATGACATGCTGCTCACAGGACCAAATGAGAGTCATATTGCTGATTTTAAGGCTGATTTGAATGCCTCTTTTGAGATGTCAGATTTGGGGCATTTGCATCATTATTTGGGGATACAATTTAAGCAGTGTGATGGAGGTATTGCTTTGTGTCAGACAAAGTATATTGAAACATTGTTGCGGAGATTTGGCCTTGAAGACTGCAAGCCTATTGCTACTCCAATGGAGACAGGTTTGAAGTTGAGTCTTCATGATGCTGGAGATCACTTTGATGTCACACTCTATCAGACAGCTGTTGGTTGCCTCATTTATGTATGCATTATGAGGCCAAACATTCAGTTTGCAGTCTCACAGGTGAGCAGATTTATGCATAGCCCAGGCATTAAGCATTGGCAGGCAGTGAAGCGTATCTTTCGCTATTTGAGTGGTACTCGGCATCTTGGGTTGTTTTATCCCAAGGGGGGATCATTGCCGCCAGATTTACATATTTTTTCAGATTCTGACTGGGCTGGTTGTTATGACACACGCGTGTCCACGAGTGGTTTTTGCTTCATGCTTGGAAGCTCATGCATATCATGGTTGAGCAAGAAGCAGCCTACTGTGGCCACTTCTAGTTGTGAAGCTGAGTACAGGGCAGCTTTCACAGCTACGGTTGAGTGTGTGTGGCTCAGACGCCTTATGGCTGATTTGGGTGTTGGGCAGCCATCTGCCGCCACCATCTTCACTGACAGTCAGAGCGCATTGGCAGTTGCGCGGAACCCAGTGTTCCATGCTCGTACGAAGCACATTGAGGTGCACTACCATTATGTCAGGGAGAGACTCTCTGCAGGAGAGATCAGTTTGGCTTATGTGCCAACACAGGATAACCTTGCAGACCTTTTCACAAAGGCTCTGCCTCGTGAGAAGTTCGAAGCTTTTCGCAAAGCTTTGGGCTTACTCCCTTTTGTGGATTCATCCACATAGCTAGACACTTCCCTATACATGAGTGCTAGCTCTTGTTCACCGCATCACTCCAGGGGGGATTTGTTACCATATTATAGTAGTGATGTGTGTGAACACACTTAGGACCGCCGGGGCACTTTTTCCCTCACTAGGAGGTTTTTTCCCCCGTGCATTGTATATACGCCCATTATCTTCTAGGGCTTGTAATCTTTCATTTTTGGCACTCATAATACACTACTGTGTTGTGCTCAAGCTTCCTTATCTTCTTGAAGTTGTGTGTGCATTCCTGCAACCCTAATTCCAACAAGATGGATATAGCCCACACCACACTCTCTCTTCTAGAGATGGATATAGCCCACACCTCACTCTCTCTTCTAGAGAGAGTGAGAGAGGGAGGGTGGGAGAGGTAAAGGGAGGGAAGAGAGAGAGGGAGAGGGAAGAGGGTGGGAGAAGGAGAGAGAGGGTGGTGTGGTGGTCTAGGCTGGGGTGGGGTGGGGTGGGCAGAGATGGTGGTAGAAATAGTTAGAGAGAGATTGTTCAAGTATTAGAGAGAGAGGGTAGCCAAGAAAAGCTCCCTCCACCAAGCTCCCTCGGTGACCATCCCTGTGTTCATTGTCATCACTACGTCCATCCCAATCCCTAATGTGTGTACCCTAGGCCTACCTACATGTACTGCATACATTGCAAAGCCTTTGGTCATGACACACCCCAATGTCCCTATTCACCTACAATTACCTCAAAACCTCAATCTCTCGTTTCCCAAAAAAACACACTTCAAAGGGTAGAAACTGCATAGGAAGCAGTTAAGCAAACACTTCAATGTTTCTATTGTCATGGACTGCACAAAGTGGCAAACTGCACAATTTGGAATACTTCCATGCCCATAGTCATTGACATTTTGCAACCCATATGTGAGTGATGTGGCATCGATCATATATTCCAAGATTGCCCTACGATGCGAGTTACCTCAATGCAACCTATCTTGAAAAATACAACTCTTAACATCTTGAGTGTGAAAAATGGAAAATTATCCATGGTACCCTTGAATGTGCTTACATGCTTTACAAGCCAAGGTACGAGAAACAGACAACAAGAATGCAAAAGAACACACTTTGAAATGGGTAGAAGAGCATGTTTTAAAATAGAAACAAAAAGAGGATGCAAAACCTTCTAAACCAAAGAAAAACAAGAACCAACAAATTGTCAAAACCAAGGTTGAAATAAAGGATAAGGGGAAGGAGCCTATGGAGGTCCTAACCCCAAAAGAGCCAAAAGATACACATACATCCACCTCAAAGGCTACCCCTCAAACCACAAAACCCACATGTGCAACACATGATACAAAAGCTTGAAAGAAAGTTTGTTTCTATTGCATAGGCAAACATAATGAAAATCTGACAATCCAAAGAAAGTCAGAAGATGAAAAAAGTTCTAGTACGTCACTTAGTGAGAACGAAACAAGTTTTGACTCATCACTCAGTGCACCTCCCAATAGAATCAAGAAGCCTCATCAATACATGCAAGCTACTCTCCCAGATCTTTGATCCTTGTGATAAACTAATCCATTAAATCTCCCTCGTTCATATACTCAGACTCTTAAGTGCTTTCACATGTAGACCATTAGTGTCTCATTACACACTTGGTAAAGCATACAAGTACATCCCAAGCTTTCTTTGATAGGTTTACATGAGAGAATATGAGAAATAATGCTCCTTTTCATAGAAGGTAATGTTGGAAATAGGGTTGTAGGAATGCTTTCTTCTCCCAAAAGGGATCCTTGATCTGATTCAGGAAGCCATGCGACTCGGGGTGGAGGGTAGGCAGTAGCACAGGGGGTGAGTGTTATAGGCTACCACACCTCCCTAGAGGGAACTCCACACAACCACAAACGAGAGAAGCCATGCGACTCGGGGTGGAGGGTAGGCAGTAGCACAGGGGGTGAGTGTTATGGGCTACCACACCTCCCTAGAGGGAACTCCACACAACCACAAATGAGAGAAGCAATAGACACAAAAATCGTTGGGTACTTACCAATGCTTCAAGATCACGTCCCCCCTGCCCAAGCTCACTTTGGAAGCTCCACTCCTCCGATCTCCACCTCCACGTTGTCACTGCGGAGTCTCTCGCACCACGATGCAAGGCAATCTACCTCTCAATCTCTCACACACATCCCTTGGAATATTGATGGCGAGAAGTGTGGGAAGTTGTAGCACACATGAGAATCCCTTTTCTTGGCCTCTTGAGTGGAATCAGTCGCCTTTTGAGTGGCATGTATAAAGGATCGACTCGTAGTGCTGGCGGGGAGCTCTAGTACTCATAACTATATTCGCGCACTACTAGGTACTCCTTTTGCCATTCTGAATGCCAAAGTTTGCCAGACGAGGGTTGGTATCATCTCTGTGTGGATAGTCGTGTAGCCTCCCCTTGTATGCACTGGGTGTTGCTTTCGCCATTTGCAGAAATAGTAGCTGATAAATGTGGCAATTCTAATTTCCAGCAAGTCAGCTAATTAACGAATTGGCCAACTTTGTGTGACGAGTCACATTTTCCCATAATGTCCCTTCTCCACCCACCATCGGTAAAACAGCTCCTCTAAATCAGTTCATTGGGGATCGGAGAGGCTATGGAACATAAGGCTGCCTCCTTGACTCCATGGTCGAGAATGCATCTGACAATATTCTTCTAGTAGGCTCAAAGGGTGTGATTTGCATCAACACCTTAAACATGAGTTTTGGTTTTAGTAGTGGATTTCTTGCGCGGATGAAGTCCTCATATGATGCAGTTGTCAACAACTCAAGAATATTATCATCCAAAAAAGCCTGGATATCATCATGAGGGTGAATTCCATGTACCTCATCGAGCAGCCTTGGTGGAGATAATGTTGGTGCCAGCAACTCCACGGGAGCAAGAGCATTAGTAGGAAAATCAACTGGGAGAGAAGAGAAGTGAGAGAAGATGTAAGATGCCTCAATCTTGTTAGTTGGAGATACATTAGGGAATGGTTTTAAAATTTACTGACCATGGATGAGAACATTGGATAAGTATAAGATGAGGAGGGTCCTTGTGTTTCTTCTTGACCCTCTCCAGAGCTTGGGGGCAGGAGGCTGGGCTTGTTAGTTTTCATAAATTCTTGAAGATCATTTATGTCATCGCTGGTTATATAAGGATATTCTATATGCTCTTTATCAAAATTAAAAATTACATTAGTGAGCATAGCCTCTAAATGCTTATGGATATTTTGGTAAAGCTTTATAATACCAAAAGGATGATATAATGTAGAATCAAAGAGATTCAAATGCTGATGGGTATTATATACTTCAGTCCAACCATGGCTACTAACCCATTGATAACTTTGTGCAACCACCTCAGAATTGGCCAGTGTCATTGGGATATCATCTGAGATAAACAAGCCAAGCTTATCGACACTGTCATCCACGATGTCTGATTGTTAGAGCACCTAACACCAACTACAAAGGTTTAGTACTATAGGATGGAAGGGAAAGAAAAAGATATTAGCTGGGTCAGTAAACACTATATCCCCTCGAAGGATTCACATTATGAGTGTGGGGTCTACATCTCTTTCCGTGTTCTGACTAATTAGTATAAGGTCTCCTAGACTGAGGTCTTTTGTGAGGTTAATTTTGTATTAAAGGAGAGAGAGGGTTAGTGTAGATAAAAATAATGTTAGTGTTTGAGGAGGGGCTTGAGGAGTCACTGGCAACAATGACCCTATCTCTGAGGCACATTCAATGAGGGTCTGTTCTGTCCTCTGAGATCTTTCTTGGAGGGGGCGAGCTGACATTCCAAATCCTATATTCTTGAGTCTTTTGTGGTAAAGTAGTTCAAAGAAGTAAGATTCCTCCCTCTAGCTTTTGAGATGTAAAGTTGTAAGAACCTCCCCTTCAGTCTCTGTAATCATCCCCTAATTTTGAATGCAAGAAAACATTGTTTTACCCTGTTTTGGTCTAGAGAGAGAAAATATTCTAGAGAGAGGTAATACAGTTTTAAAATATTTTTGTATAAGAATTTTCTCCCAGTAAATAGGAAGAGATCCCCTGAAGCAGAATCTTAAAAAGAGTTTTCCAATATGCATTGGAAATTAATTGAATATGTGAATTGGACATCTTGGCCTAGGGGTATAAAATTTCAGAAAAATTCTTATTAAGGTCCAAAGAGTGTCAAGAAGGTCCAATAAGGTTAATTCAAGTACTGGGATGAGAAAAAGGCAAAGAATATAAGAAAATCTCACAAAAATGAGTAAATTCTCACATAAGATGAAGAGTTCACTAGTACAGGGTTTATTAGTAAAAAATAGAATTTTTTAGTAAAACAACAGAATTTTTGACACCTTAGAATGGGGAGAAGGGCTCATGAAGGAGACACCTAGAAATCACATAAAGATGGTATTTTTTAATTCAAAAAAGTGAGATATTTTATCTCTCCTCTCTCCTCCTTCAAACCAAATCAAAAAAGTGATATTTTATCTCTCCTCCTTCAAACCAAATAAAAAAAGTGAGATATTTTATCTCTCCTCTCTCCTCCTTCAAATCAAAAAAGTGAGCTCTACACTATGCATGGCTCTTGCTTGCTGCATGCTTCCTTAAGGGTGCTTTAATCTAGTCTCTCATTGAGACCAAAAGGTGCCAAACATGTGAAAGCCCAAATGCCTCCACTCCTTGCCCATTTGCTATGAGCAACACACAAGTGCATCCTCCTCTTCATGTACACACATGGACTCCCAAATGAGCCCATAAACTCGCTTGCCACAACCAAGCAAACATGCACCTTCTCATCCTCATTGCCATATGCAAGGGACATGGGATTCACAAATCCCAACAACCAGCAACCCTTCAACATTGAGCATTTTTTCCATGCTCAAAACCAAAACTTGAGGCAAAACTTCACAAGACCAACCTTCTTGAGGCATAATCAGCAGCATATCTTCTCTTGGCAGCTTTTCCTTGATGATGATGAAGACTCCATAGCCTTCATATTGCTGAAATCTCCATTTTCAGCTTCCTTGATGATGAGCAAACTCTCCATGTTGCAAAACTCCATTTGCAACTCTCTTGGGCAGCTTCTATGCAACTTCCTTGTTGCAAATCTCCTCTCTAACTTGAGAATGGTAGCACCAAATCTCTCTCAAATCCTCACAAATGCAAATCCAAATGATAATATGAGTGCGCATAATTTTTTCATAATAAGCTGAAAATATAATGCTTAATCAAACAAACACACAACCAAACTAATATACATAATAAACACCCATGACCAAGAGCCCATTTGGCTCTGATACCATGTTAAGATTCTAGAAATGGGATTGATCATGGTGAAGGAGATAGATTAAGCATAAGATTAAGGTGGATTAAACCACACTAAAAACTCCATGACTAGAGAGAGAGAGAGAGATTGCACACTCAACACTATTCCCTTGTATTTCATATCACAATGAACCATACAATGATATAGGCTCTCTAGCCTTATCCCACTTTACATGTCATCATCCATGTGGCAACTCCTTTTCCACTTCTTTTGGTCAACTCTCACACACCATGCAATATTACATGTGGCATTCATATCTCACCACAATATCTTGCACCTCTAGGGTGCTTTCCCACATACACACAACACCGCGATTATATCTCTCAACACCCCCTCTTAATCGAGGTGTTCCACAACTCACCCATCATCCATCATCCATACAATGTAGCATTGCACAAACGCAATTGCTATCTCTCAAGATTTTTTTTTTTGAGAGGCTGAAAATCTTCACTAAAAACTCCATGACTAGAGAGGGAGAGATTGCACACTCAACACTATTCCCTTGTATTGCATATCACAATGAACCATACAATGATATAGGCTCTCTAGCCTTATCCCACTTTACACATCATCATCTATGTGGCAACTCCTTTTCCACTTCTTTTGGTCAACACTCACACACCATACAATATTACATGTGGCATTCCATCTCACCACAATATCTTGCACTTCTAGAGTGCTTTCCCACATACACACATACACACAATATCTTGCACCTCTAGGGTGCTTTCTCACATACACACAACACCACGATTACATCTCTCAACACCCCCTCTTAATCGAGGTGTTCCACAATTCACCCATCATCCATCATCCATACAATGTAGCATTGCACAAACGCAATCGCTATCTCTCAACACTCCCCCTCAATGATACATTGGAGTGTTTATCAACCAAACATGTGTGCCCGTGTCTACCATCTTAGACACCTAGTCCATTTTGAGCCGACTCATCGCTCACAGCGGAACCACTGAGTCCGATTTGAACATGGAAGTTCGGGTGGGATCCAACCCATGCGTATGCACCTCACACATGCATCGCTCATGCACACATCACTCAACTACCATTTTGAGCTTCTCGGTGAGCTCGGGCATGGTTACCCTCATACCATGGGTGATTACAAAAAAATCCTCGTTTTGAGCTTCAAACTCAGGTACGGTTACCCTTCTCATTCATGGGTGAAAAATACAAAAAACCTTTTGTCCGAAGCCCGGAGGCAGTGGACCTTCATGTGTGTGAATACTTTTTTTGCTTCTTCTCATAGCATGTGAACAAAGTGTCATGCTTTTGAAGGTTTGTGAAGTAGGTGTGTGTGAACATTTTCTTAAATGCTTTGAAAAAATTGGTGTGTGTGAATGAACCCTTACTGCCAATAAGGGGTTCAATTTAATTGCTTTAAAACACCTGGCGAATCTCTACAGCAACGTTTTTTTTTTAGAATTGGGACCCGCCCAAGTCTTCGTCTTCTCCAGGTCTTCTCCACGCTTTCGATTGATTCTGCACAGTGGTGGCCAGCTATGGCGATCTCCTTCGCTCCTGTTTACTGGTGCCACCTTTGCTATTATTTGCCTGCTGCCTTGTTTGCTGCTTGCCTGCTTCCTGCTATTTCATTGTAGCATCTGCTCTATAATGTCTGAGTCGGTAGTAGAGCACCGTGATAGGGGACTCACTTCTAATGTTGCCGTCTTCCCGCTTTCTCCTTCTTCAAGCTTTGCCACTTGCTTCCATGGAGACCTTGAACTTGTCTCTGCTTCAAACTCCATCGTGAGGTCTTGACTCTGCAATATTGCTGCTTCGAGTTTGCCATCGCCAATATGGCAGTGCTACTTGCTTTCTCTGCCGCTTAAATTCAGCATTACTTTATGTGTTGCTCTGAGCTTGCCATGACATGGCTACAGCACCACCTACATCTGTCATGTGCCCCTCATTCTCGTGCATACCTGTTTTAGCAGCTATTCGAAGGATGCTATAGTCGTTGTTCTCTCATCTATAAGCCTGAATGCTCTCCTAGCTACGTTGCATAACAGGCTACCTCCTCCGGCTGTCCTAGCCTACAAGGCTTCAACATTGCAATCTCAATTCTAGCTGCCTTCCTTTCCTTGTCCATGATATGAGCAACAGATGTAGCAGCTTCAATTGCCTCCACTGTCTCAGGTTTTTTAATTCTACTTTAGCTAGTCTATGCTGGGTGCTTGCTTTCCCTACACATCATAACCTTCTTGTCTTGACAAAACCTCCCCCATGAGGTTCTTGTAGCCACCTTTTTCTATAACTTCTTTGTAACGTTGATTTTCTTGTAGCTTGCAAAGCCCTTTGTCATGATCTTTCTGCATGAGGTTCCTTGTGACCACCAGTTTTGGCCACTACAAGCTCTACCTTATGTATGCCTTTGCTTGTTGCATGCTTCTTCAACAAGGGTGCTTTGATTTAGTCTCTCATCGGAGACAATAAGGTGCCAAACATGTGAAAGTCCAAATGCCTCCACTCTTTTCCCATCTACTTTGAGCAACACACAAGTGCATCCTCCTCTTGATGCACACATGGACTCCCAAATGAGTCTCAAACCTTGCTTGCTTCAGCCAAGCAAAACATGCACCTTAAAACATGTTCTTTGCCCAAATACAAGAGCCATGGGATCCACATATCCCAACAACCAGCAACCCTTCAACATTGAGCATTTTTCCATGCTCAAAACACAAAACTTTGAGGCAAAATTTCACAAAACCAACCTTCTTGAGGCATAATCAGCAGCATATCCTCTCTTGGCAGCTTCTCCTTGACGGTGATGAAGACTCCATAGCCTTCATAATGCTGAAATCTCCATTTTCAGCTTCCTTGATGATGAGAGCTCTCCATGTTGCAAAACTCCATTTGCAACTCTCTTGGACAGCTTCTATGTAACCTCCTTGTTGCAAATCTCCTCTCAAATCCTCACAAATGCAAATCTCCTCTCAAATCCTCATCACAAATGCAAATCCAAATGATAATATGAGTGTGCATATTTTTTTTTTTTTAACACAAGATGAGTACTCACAATATGAAAGGTACTCAACCAAATACATACACGGGTTCTCTATAATGTGAACCCGACTAAAATGAGCTGGCGCTATAACTATGCCAGTCTCTAGAATGGCTGTCACAGAGCCTGTCATCCCACTGGCCGCATATCTCCCATGATCTCACCAACCATGCCAGTGGTGTAAGTGTGGGACCTATCCCCCAGTCATCAGTGTCCACCGCCTCACTAGAGCTCGATATCTCAACAAGATTTCTAGCATGTGATCTTTTGTCAATTGGATGTGCCCACTCCACTCTTTTTGCTTGTTCCCAAGTTGTGTTTATACTAGAGAGAGAGAGAGCTTTAATAAATAAGAACAATCATATTGTTCTCTAATTTTCTACTTGTTTTTTTTAAAACCATCATTCAATATAATTCAAAAGATATGTTTGACTCAAAATTTCCTTTTGATTTTTGACTTAGTGGAAGTTTAAGCTATTACAACATCTTGCCTTTTACAAAGGCAAACCAAAAGTTCAAGGATCTAACTATCAAAAAGCGCATAGTTCACACACAATAACTGATAAGGAAAAAGATTCATCTATAAGTCAAAATTAAATATATCTAAATGTAGAAGAGGTGAGTAGAGGTAAATTTATATCAACTAGGTGTCACATCATGAAGTGTGTCATTACCAAGAAATATACATATAAAAATTGACAAGAATATGCTCTCTGTGTGTGTGTGAACATGCACATGTGAGCATGCACACGTGTGTTTGTTGGCAAAGTCAATAAAGTGAGACATCAATTGAGCCAAGTGTCCTAAATTTAAAGACCAAAAAATATGTTCTATGACTCTAAGCCATAATAATGGATCAAACACTTGGCTTGAAAATTACATGTTGTTAAAGAATTTGTATGTTCCAATATCAGTTGAGATAAATCTAAGAGCTCCAATTGATCCCAATAGTGCAACACAAGAGTAAGCAAGGGCAATAGAAATGTTTATAACCCAAATGATTCTCTTTTTAGGTCTTCTAACTACAAGGTATGCAAGTGATGGTATTACAAAATCTAAGGGTGTAAATCCAAAAGCCCCACATAATGCCACAAAGTCACCAAAGAATGGTAATGCGCTTGCTATCAATGTGATGATTGCCATGTATGTGGTTGTCACAAATAGCCTGCTAATAACATTTCTTAGAGAAAAATCTCCTTTTCCCTCCTCCATCATCTTCTTTTCAAAGTAGGCATATGTTGGCCTACAATAAATCTGTTCAAGGAACAACATATTGTCACAATTTGGCAAGTACTAATAGTTTACTCCTCCCATTCTACAACTTCTTGAAACTTTTAAACAACAATAATTTTTGTTAGTATGCATAAACTTTCTACAAATAATAATGTAATGAAATGTGTATCACCTATACTATAAATAAAACACCTTCATTCAATCATAATGTGATGAAATATGTACCACCTTTATTCAATTATAAACTACAAAGAAAACACATAGATTTATTAGACTTTTTCCCCTTTCACACTAAGTGCATAAAGATGACACTAAGTGCATAAAGATGACAACTTACAAAGAAAACACATAGATTTATTAGACTTTTTCCCCTTTCACACTAAGTGCATAAAGATGACAACTTACATTAAGTACATAAACAACTTACAATAAGTGTGTAAATATGACAACTTACAGTAAGTGCATAAATATGACATTTTTTTTGATATTTCAGAGTCTAGTAAGTGTCTAGTGGTGTGTGAACACTTTAGGTGTGGAGAACCCTCTTATTAAGAGAACAGAAGATAGGGCCTCGGTGCATATATAAATCATTGTACATGGTAGAATTATTATGATAATACAATCATTGTTATGCTATGCAATCTCTCTCTCTCTCTCTCTCTCTCTCTCTCTCTCTCTCTCTCTCTCTCTCTCTCTCTCTCTCTCTCTCTCTCTCTCTCTCTCTCTCTTGGAGCACCGTGTCCATCGGTTAAACCACCATCTCCATGGCTTAAACCTCCATCTCCATCTCTCTCTGCATAAGATCTTCTCCTACACTCACATCATGGATATCTTCCACCCACCACCATAGCATGATCTTTGATCTTGTGGATATACCAACATGGTATTAGAGCATGGGTGAACTCACCATCACACCTGCATTTTTCTCTATTGCCTAGCCTTCACAATTGGATTTTTTTTCTCATGAGATCTTTGTATTTTTTTTGTCACCCTCATCTTTGCCCTTTTTTAGCATTTTGGGGAAGGAGGAGAAGTTGACTTTTAGTAAGACTGATGTTAGAATCCATTGTCCAAGGGTTAGATCCACTACTATTCCTAGTCATATTAACATGTTGAAGAAACCTTTATCTTTATTGGAATTTGAGTAGGCTACTACTACTCTCTAGCTCTAAAAAGAGGCTCTAAAAAGAGGCTCTTAAAACAACTCTAGGTCCAAATAGTCTCCAATAGTGTTTCATAAGGAGGAGAAGTTGACTTTTTGAGGATTTTGGGCAAGGAGGAGAAGGTGACTTTTTGTAAGACTCGTGTTAGAATCCAATGTTCAAGAGTTAGATCCACTACTATTCCCAATCACATTAACATGCTAAAGAAACCTTTTTCTTTATTGGATTTTGAGTAGACTACTACTCTCTAGCTCTTAAAAGAGCTTCTAAAACAACTATAGGTCCAAATAGTCTCCCACTAGAGTTTCATAAGGAGTTTTGGGGTGGTCTCCACCTTCTAAGGTTAGCCTACTCTACATTCATTTGTGGTGGCATGGACCCTTTGGTCAACTTTGGCATCATCAAGTTGAATCACAAGAAGGGAGGGGAGAAGTCCAATATTAATGATTAGAGACCTCTTACTATGTTAGATGTTGATTTGGGGTGGCATGGACCCTCTGGTCAACTTTGGCATCATCAAGTTGATTCACAAGGGAGGAGAGAAGTCCAATATTAACAATTAGAGACCTCTTATTATGTTAGATGTTGCATATAAATTATCGCTAAAGTCTTACCTTGAATCTCTCCTCTCTTATGGATGCCTTCATTGTGAACAAAAAAGGATTCGTTAAGGACATGCACATATTATAGGCCATTATTTCTCCTCCTTTCATCAAGATTGACAAAAGGCCTTCTAACAACAAAATTTGCAAGTGGAGGGACATTTGGAAACCCACATTAGGAGGATGACTCACCATAGAGGAGCTTCTCTCCTAATACAACATTGCAATTATTAATCTAATTCTAGATAGAATGGAAATTTGGAGTGTGGACTAACTACTCTACTTCTTACTTTCTTCTCCCTTAAATCCTTTAAATTGAAGCATGCCACTTGGTTGAAAGATACCCCATCTCTATATGCATATGGTAACCTATATAGGAAGCTAAACTAGAAAAAGAAAATAACAGATTTTATTAGGCCACCCTATTCTCTCTTGGTTGCTACATCACAAAACAGAAAATAACGGATTTTATTAGGCCACCCTATTCTCTCTTGGTTGCTACATCACAACCAATTTCAAAGAACAAGAGACATAGTGAATAAAATGAGGTTTGGAAATGTTTTATGTAAAGCATGGTATAGACATAAAACTTTGGAGTACATTTTTTGAGTGCCCAAGCATAGGTAAATCCTGGATGAAAATTACAATTATCCCCTTAAGGTTCACATTAAAATCATGTTTTGCAGAGAGAGTTATTTCAACGAGCATTTTTGCAAATTAGTTTCAAAATTTTTGAGATATCTCTGTGTGATCCATTTTGGAGTGGTAATGATGTCTTCTAGTCAAAACGAATGTCTCATTATGAAGAAGTATTAAAGTCTCACACGGCCTTCTTTATCTTGAGTTTCGCAAGTCTTTATAAATCTCTCTCTCTCTCTCTCTCTCTCTCTCTCTCTCTCTCTCTCTCTCTCTCTCTTAAAGTGAAGTGATAGATGTAGAGTGAAGGTTTTGGAAAGCTAACTAAAAAGTAGAGTAATTTCAGACTCTAAAGTAGAGTAATTTAAGATATCATATAACCATATCATACTAAGATTTTAAGGATACACAAGTTCTTTCATACTTTGTTCAAATTTTCAAATTAAAAAGCAAAAGTAAATTTTGATAAGATGAAAGTTACCTGGTAGCATCCAACAATTTGAACTATTGCAAAGAAGTTAGCTAAAATGATAGCCCAACTTGGTCCTGTGAAGGAGTTTAGAAGATATGAAGCTACAGAGGAGCCAAATGCCCAGTATCCCACGCATGCAAGAGTCCAGTATGTAGCCACAATCACAACATAAGCCCCTGAGACACCCTTATACATGTTCATCTTTGTTGGTTTCTTCAAAGTGCACTGCAAGAAAACACATCCAAACTAACTGCTTAAAACATGTAATAACTTATTTTATGCCATTTAATTATACACTTTATGTGCCTTTGCAAAGAATATTTGCCAAGTATGGCTAACAAAATTAAGTTCTATAAGGTGAAAAATCCCCACAAAAAAAATGAAATCAATGCACACAATAAAAGATAGGGGATTATTTTCATGAGGAGTATCTACACACACACACACACACACACACATCAATTAGCATGGGTAGCTTTTTCTTGGTAATAGGGGACCACAAATATTATTACATTAATCACCTACCAAAGGTGGCTTGTACATTGGTTGATCATTTTTTTCTTATTTTTCAAAAATCAAAAAAAATGATCGCTTTGTTTTGGACTACCACCTTAGAGTCGCCAACCTTATGGTAGAAGAACAGCCGATTTGTTGTCCTCAAGCTAAATCAACTGAAAGAAGACCAAATAGCTTGAAAGCTTGCTATTTAAGAGCTCGGGATGTGGTATAAGCCTAAGCAAATAGCTTGAAAAATATCATCTCTAGCTTGCTATGGCTTCTGCACAGCTGCCAATTGTCGACAGCCCCATCGATGGCACAAGATATAATGACCTTATAATATACCATATAAGTTATATGGTATATAAGGTTATTATATACCATATAATAACCTTATATACCATATACGTTATCAAACTAAATCCTTGGCCGAATTCCATTTCTTAAGGTAGCTACACTTTAGTTTGATACCTTATATACCATATAAGTTATCAAACTAAATCCTTGGCCAACTTGCATTTCTTAAGGTAACTACACAAAGTTACCTTATGATTCGTTCATAATTGGATGGTAAAAAAGGTTGTTATGTATGGAGATTGGTAGCCGTTGTGTTCCCTTTTACTATAGAGTCTTGGCAGCACAATTAAACATTTGCATTTTTTGGCCATGATAAGGTCCTAACATTACAATATTTTGTAGGTTTTTTTTCACCTACAATATATAGTGGCAAGCTGTATAGGTATTAAACCTATTTAGCTTTAAACTTTAAATTGTAAGTTCCCTACTTTACAGTGATAGTCTCAAACACTATTGTTATATTTACTTGGGAATAGACATCTCTAAAGAGATTTTATCGAAGACCCTCTCTAATTTGTAAAAACTAAACTTCTTTTAGGGGATACTAGGGAAGACCCATCCTTATGCTCATGTGGAGACATTTTTCATGAGTAGTAAAGATTGTTGAAGCATAAGTTGTACTTGGAATTGTACTTGGTTCTTAATTTTTTAAACCATGTGGTGTTTTTTGGTTTTACACATATCCTTGTATAAAGTCTTGTATCAATACTTGTTAGTGGTGTTGGTGATGTGTATGGTTCCTTGTATAAAGTCCTATATCAATACTTATTAGTGGTGTTGGTGATGTGTATGGTTCCTTCATGTTAAATTCTTTATTTATTTTGGAAAATAATAACAACAACAATAAGTCCATCACCATGTGGAAACCTGCCTTCCCATAGGCTTAAGTAAGTCCTTACTAACTTATTCTTTTAGACGATGGTATGTGAGTAATGATGGTTGGAATAAAAGATTGGCATTTAGGGAAACTACATTACTTGATATTTAAATCCGTTTGTTATATAAAATCTTTAGAGATGGTTTCCTTCTAGTATAATCTAGCAATATTAGATCAAAACTTTTTTGATCTTTTTCAAGTCTCCACACACGCGCGCACACACACACACACCCACACACAAGTGACATGTAGCTTTGTCTCTTCATGTTTTAATTTTCTTATGCTATTATAGTTGGTAGTTGTAGACTATGTAGCTAATCCTTTGATAGTTTTATGCCTATTAGAGATAAAGTATCATCACGTGGTATGTGCATGTGATATACATATGTAGACTTTCTAGCTACTCTTGTAGAAAACACCTCATGTTGACACCTATAGGCTACTTAAAAATGTCTCCTTTTTATTTTTGAAATCAAAACCAATATAAGTCCACATCAATGTTGGCAAGGTGGTTGCACCAATCAAAGCTACTCAAAAGTGATTAGTTATTTAATTTTAATGAACAAACATGCTACTACTATAAATGAACTTGCTAGTTTTGCATTACGATAGATTAAAAGAGTACAATGATCATAACAAACATAGTGATCTCACTAACTAATTGAGGTTTCCAAGTTCATGGGAGATCTCATTCTTACCATTAAAATTAATTATTTTCATCAATATCTACACCATCACTACTCTCTAAATCATTACTTACATTGTAAGATGGTGTAGATGACACATTTTCCTTAGTGTAAAGTTAATGCTAGATCTCATTCTTACCATTAAAATTAACTACTTTCATCACTATCTACACCATCACTACTCTCTAAATCATTACTTATGTTATAAGATGATGTATATGATGCATTTTCCTTATATCTTATTTATGCCAACATTCTTATTTATAATGCATTAAGTTTACTATAGAGTATGCACATGATAAGAAGCATCAATATCTTATTTGTGCCAACATCCTTGTTTGCAGTCCACATTGAGTTTTCGTATAGAGAATCCCTTATTCTTTGACTTCTTTACATAGTCCTACCTTCTAAGTATTGATGTCATAATTTGGGCTTCTTTGAAGGTGCCTTGGATTTGAAGTTGCAAGTATATGTGACACTCTATGCATGGCATTGAGTTGGTGAATCAAAGTAACCATATTTGAGTAGCCTAAATGCCAAGCACCTACATTTGGACATTGGTCAAGACATTACGGTAGTTAATGAAAGATTGATTAGCTGGCTTAAGCAAGGTTTGGTTTGGTCCAAACACACATGTAGTGTATATACACTATTATTGTGTGTAGATATCATATTTTATTTTTTTTTAAAAAGCTATTGAGAAATGAAATTTAGTCAACACTGAGAGCTAGTTCAATACATATATCTGGCTAGTTTAGTCTATTTTGTAACCATTGGTCCGAGGGATGGTGGAAATTGTTTATGGTTGTAAAGGAGACTATTTAAGGATATTTTTAGGTTATAACTTGGGGTGTATATGCCCAACATGGGGTCATCTAAATAGGATGCTTTTAGGGCCTATAAATATATCTTTCCACCCTCTATACTTTATGGTACAATAAAAACCCCCTTTATTCTTTAGCACCACAACCTTTGTAAGAAGTTTAGGCACACCATTTAAGCTTCACCCACAAGGTATGTGTGGACCTTGCAAGCCATATGTTTTATTAGTTGGTGATGATTGTAGAAGTACACAGGGAGTACAAGATATATAAGAGAGAAAGAGACAATGATGTAGACCACAAGGTTATCAGTGCATTTGGGGATTAAGGGGACAAAGTACAAGTCGTGGAAAAGAAGATTTGATAATTAGATTTGATCCACTTTTTTATAGGAGAGGAAACCTTTACAAGGTGCATGCATATGCTGCACCACAAAACCATTGATTACATAATCCTTCTAAGGGTCTATTCCCATGTAAAAGAGAATCCACACAGTAGCGGTTTTTCACACACACTAGAACCACTTTATTTAAATATCTTAAATACACACATTACAGTCGTGCAAGTTTACATAACCTCCTAGCATTGTGTTTATTCCTACATTGATTGCCATTATTATCTAACAATTCTCCCCATGGTAATAATGCAGCAAGGCCTAGTATTCCTCCTCAACTATGTTTGCTTTTTCCTCTGGTTGCTACTTCTTATCGTTGAAGGTAGTAGATGTAGTTTTTGCAGAATCTTCATCACTTTTAAGCTTGGAAAGTCTCTTCCAACACTCTTCAAAGTAGTGCCGAAGCTTGTGGCAGTAATGATACTTGTGGTAGTAGATGTAGTGTTTGATCACCTTTAAGCTTGGAAAGTCTCTTCCAACACTCTTCAAAGTAGTGCCGAAGCTTGTGGCAGTAATGATACTTTACTTTCTTCTTCTATGTCACCATGTGATGAACACACTTTGCCTTTGTATTTAGAGAGGAAGGCATGATCTGCTCCGTTGATGTCTCCTCTGGATTTGTTCTTCCTAGACTGCTCTTTATGAAGAAGTGCCTCCTCTTATAGAGAGATGCAAAGAAGTGTGAAAACTTTGGTAGAACTCAAGTATGGAATGAAGAATTATGGAGACCAACTTCTTTTCATAAATTACCTCATTTATGTTAACCCTGGTAAAGTGATTTTCTTCATTCATGGTCAGCTTATCTAGCTCCCACATTAGAAGGTACATGACTCGTGCTTCGTTACGATACTAGAAAATACGGTCTCAAGTACCAACCGGGTAGTCCTTGTTGCAGAGCTACAGGATCGGGTGTGAGGAATGATGGATTGCTTGATTGAGAAATCGATCATGGATATCGCTTGAGCATTATGGGTGCCCCACCATCTTGGATCTTTAATGGGTCCAGGGGGTGGTACTTGAATACCTAGCACCACTTGGGCTACTATTTGAGCACCCCTTCCTAATGTTGTCGAGGAGGTGGTGGAAGATGGTGCTAGAGGATGGGGCTCTTACCCCATGAGACAATCTCCCATAGAATGTTGGCTATCAGTAGGCTCTTATTATTATGAAGCTCTAGAGTGAGTAGTTTGGCCCATCAAGCCCATATTCAATGAGAGCCTATCAGTAGGCTCTTATTATTATGAAGCTCTAGAGTGAGTAGTTTGGCCCATCAAGCCCATATTCAATGGTCATAAACCCACCAAATCCAGAAAGCATGCATAGAGATAGGGAACTCTACAACCAAAGTGCATGTAGATGGTGTAGCCCAGAGAAGAAATCGTCCCCAAAGCAATGAAGGTAGCCGTCATCGAAACTGGTCCAAAGTGCATAAGCTATAAATGCTAGAGAGCTAGACAGCCGAGCTCAAGACAACAGAGATTGGGGAGGCCAAAAATGAGCCTCCACGGGGAAGGCCTAGAATAGTTAGGTTGGGCTAGGAAAGATGCAACTCAGTTGGGCTTCTCTCCCCCCCCCCCGCCTGCCTAGCCAACTGAGCACTATTGGTGGCCAATAAGCCCATTTGGCCACCACCCATATCGCTGCTTGGACTAACTGTTGTGCAACAAACTGAGCTTTCTTGCTTTATAACAAACTTGTAACAGCTTTTTAATGAATGAGTAATACCCGTGGTTGTAAAGGAAAAGGGAAATTAGTTGGATAAGGGGATGGAGGAGTTAGAGTAGACTTGGTCTACTCAGCTGAGATTGTAGGAAGGAGTACATTACTATTTGGATAGTTCAAGAACCATGTCAGGTCTACTTGGGCCCAAAGGAGAGGAACATTACCGAATAGGAAGACATGATAGTTGAGTGAGAAATTCATGAGTAGAGATCTTGCTAAGGCATTGTACTGTGTTGTTATTGCTCAAGAATGACTCATGGGTTGGTCTTTATCTTATTGGTCTTTGTCTTACTTTTGTTTATTCTACATATCTCTGTCTATTCAACATTCAATCTTGTGTAGTGTAGTCCTGTCTAGATGCGGATCACTATCTGGATTCAGGACAAAGTTTGGAACTAACCTTCTTTGCATTCAAATCAATCTCCCCACATTTAGGCAGACAAGTAGCTTAATATCCTAGCGTTAACTTATCGCATTGGGCACACCTCCATTAGTCGTTGCTCCTTCGGAGATGACTAGGTGGTTCAGAACCACATAAGTGTCGGGTCGTCTTGATCGGACTTCGACACTTTTGGCGATCTTGTTGGAGAACTGGTATGCTAGGTAGGGGAGTAGGAAGGTAGAGGCTAGTTCGAGGCTAGTCCTACACAGTCAATCAATAACTTGAAGCTAGTTGAAATAGATCTAGAGAGGAAGTGCATGCACACTAGTGTTAGGAATGTTCATGAGAGAGTCATAAGAGTACAATGGATTATGCATGGAGAATGAAAGTAGCTCAAACAAAGCAACGTAGCACCGGCACAGGCAGGCCAAAGCCGCAGAACATGAAGGACAACTACATCGTCCAAGAAGACTCCTAGAAGGGATTCTGCACCACCTAGAATGACAAATTCAGAAACCACTCAGAAATCAAGAAGGAGATCACCATGAGCCACAAAACACGAGGCAAGAAGCTCAAGAAGAAGGAGAACCGGCAGCTCTCGGAAGGATGTCTCTCAAGTACCCTAAGTTTAAGGGCAAGAGCGAGGAGGATCCGAATGTCCACATCTTTGTCTTCGAAACCACATTCCTAGCAACCAAAGCTTCATTGGCACAAAAAATAGAGTATTTTGCGACAATGTTGGGTGGCAAGGCCACCAGCACCAGCTGGTATGCACAATATGGTCTGGAGAGCTTCCAGACATTTGAAGATTTGAAGAAAGCCTTCCTAAAAAGATTCACGAAAGATAAGACCATAACAAAAGTGCTGGAAAAGCTACAGAGGCTAGTCCTTGTCTTTTCTAGAGGTCAGTGTGAGTTGTTGTCAATGTGACATTTAGCTCATTCACTATCATTTTTCCTCCTCTTCCTCTTGTCACTCTTGCAGGTGTAGTAGCCGCTGCATCCTTTTTGAGGGCCTTTATTGTTTGCTCGTCTTGTTTCTATTGCTCTTTGAACTCTTCAATCAGAGCCTCCAACTCTTCAATTTGTGCTTTGAGCATAGCCTCGTCGTTTTCCTTCTCCTCCAGTTTCTTTGTAGTTGCCCATGCATGTTCCTTCAGCTCCTCATTGGGGATTAGGTACATTGATGATCCTTTGTATATAAAAAGTTTTTTCCCCTTCCCATCTGTCTGCACAGTTAGCTTCTTTATGTCTCCCTTTAGGAGAGTGAACCTCCTTTTCGAGACTTCCACTTTATTCTTTAGCCTGCTCATTTTCCTATTGCATCTCCTTTTCCTTGTGGGTGCCTCCCCCACTAGTGTCGGCCTCCTTGCCTAGTTGGCTAGGTGTAGCTACTTCCACTGCTCTTATCAGTTCAAGGCTTGTTAGCTGGGCTGGATTCGGATATCCGAATCCTCCCTCTGGATTTTCGTCTTGTGAATGGTAGGGCACCATTTGTTTGTAGGAAGGTGTGGGGGGTTTGCATTAAAGTTATCAATTTGTTTGAATATTCCCCCCACACCTCTGTTAGATCTTCGACTGTATGCCCTCCCATTGCTCCATCTTTTCTGCCTCCAGTTTGTAGATTTCAGAAACTCTTCGACGTCCAAGACCACCAGCCTGGCTTTTGCCTTGACCAGCTCAATCTTGTCTCTGTCGGCCCTAGCCTGCAGTTCATTTATGACTCTGAGGTGCTCCTCTCTGATTAAGGCAACTATGCATACCCTATGCTATAGCCTAGCTTTCCCTGGCCCTATCTAGATCTATCTGCAGTTGCACATTTGTTTGTTCTTTCTGGGCCATTGTTTCCTTCATCTTCTCCATTTCCACTCTAATCTCTTTGTGGGCCTTTCGGAGATCCTCGATTTGGCTTTGTTGGCCTTCTGGAGATCTTAGATTTGGCTTTTGGCGGTTTGCTTCCATCCTCCTCCTATGTAGCTCTTCTTGCAAGGGTTCTTGCTGGCTTATCATCTGGATGGCTGCTTTTCCCTGATTACAGCTTGCAGTGCTTGGTCATTTCCTTCAATCCATCTGTCATGCATCGTTAGAGGTAGTTGAGAGCTCCTTGCACCCAGTCTGTGTCAATGGGGTCTAAAAACTTTACAGCACTGGTTGCAGAGAGATCAGACCGTTCTTGTTCAAGATGCAAGCTTGTGGTGGTTGCAACCTCCTCCTCATGCTGCTGCTGCTCTAGCTACTATGACAGGATAGACTTGCCACTGTCGGGCCAAGTCCTCCTTAAGTCATTTGCTACTTTTTGCTTCTATTTCCCCAACGCTCCCTGCCTTGGTAGTCCTTCTTCCTTGTCTTCTTCTCGTGGAATTCAAAAATCCTTTTCTTTCCCAACATCATCTGGTCTTTTCCTTGTCTGAAACTCAGCTGTTCTTGGGGCTTTCCATCTGCATCTTCTTTGGGGCCTGCGTCCTCCTTGCGCCTTGCATCCTCTTTTTGCCCTGCATCTTCTTTGTGGCCTTCCTCCTCCTCCTTTCTGGTTCCTTCTTGTGCATTAAATAGGAGCTAAGGTTTGTTTTTGTGTTTGGGAGGTTGATCTTTCCTATCTGGTCCTTCAATTGTGATACAGCACTTCTGTCTAAGCCACCTTTGTTTCGGCTTCCGCAGCCTTCACCATCCCAAAGGCCTTTCTCGACATGCAATATGTATTGTGAGTGAGATTGATCATTTCCACCACAAAGCGCAATTTCTTTTTTCTATCTTCGTCTGATGTGCCTGTGATTTTGAACTCCTTGGCCTTGCTCTCCAGCGGGCCGAATTCCTTGATTAGGTTCTCATCTCATCAGCTAGCTTAATCTCAGCCTCCCCGTCAACTAGCAGTTTGAATACCTCGATGACATACAAAGGATTGAACACTCT
Organism: Cibotium barometz; assembly: GCF_041138505.1. NCBI lineage: Eukaryota > Viridiplantae > Streptophyta > Polypodiopsida > Cyatheales > Cibotiaceae > Cibotium > Cibotium barometz. Next base: position 40,636,366 of record NC_141055.1, read on the forward strand.
TTTCTCACCTGATGGGAGCATGAAGATGTTTGACTTCTGTTAGCTGCTCGAACTGCTCTGCAGCCTTGAAGTTTTGTTGAAGCTCCTCCCAGGGAATCTCTAGAAATTCCTTTAATCCCATCTTCTCCAACCACCATTGGGCATGCCTATCCGCTTCCTTGTATATAAGGTGGATGAGAGGTACTCGAATTTCACCATTTTTTTGGCTTGAGTGTGTTGGGGTTGAGAGAGAGAAGGTAGGGGTGAAAGCAAATTTTAGTAGTAGTAGAGTTTAGAGTGCATGGTAGCAAGGAATGTTTGCACAGTGATTTGTGAATTAGGCCTTCAATGGAGGTATCCAGCCGTGACACCATATATTAGAACCATATCTAAAACAAATCATCCTTTAGTGAAATTTTTTAAGAACTTACCCTACAAACCAACTTACTATGATTATGGTGCTGAGCACCTCAACAAGGGTTTTTAATTCTAGAAACCCCAAGAACCACAACAAGCACAAATGATTGGGGTTGGTCACTAAAGAATATATAAGTGTATCATGTAGGATTCAACAGATGGGACGCCTTCCCTAAGTACATCCATAACTACTTGACATCTCCATGATTTTCCCAAATCCCTTTCAAAATCTGACCGTGAGTACCTACTACACCATTTACGAGGTCATTAATGACTTGGTTGAGAATATGATGCAACACATTTTTCTCGCCATCCATGCACCCTTTTTGGAACTGCACCCTCGATTTTCTTGCCAATTCCACGCTGCTTCTAGCTGGCTCCTTGATCTCTGTGCACACTGTAATCATATTTACATATATAATACCTAATTTTGGATTTTGTTCTTTTCTATTTTTATTTTATCCAAAATCTTGTCTGGCTTTCGATTCCTGATCTTGACTGGACTCGACTCCTGTTTGTTGGACATTCTCCATCTCCTAACTGGGGACTCGAGTTCTGCTTGTTGAACATTCTCTGGATCTGAATCTGGATTTGAACACACTTTTCTTTCTTGTTCTGGCATTCTTCCATATTAAGGCTTTAGCCTATACCTATTCACCACTTTCCTTAGGCTTTCTCCATCTAGACTTGCCACCTCAAATGTTTTCGTCCCCATTTTTTGACAATTCTAAATGGGCCCTATCCATCTCATTTTCAATTTTCCTGGGTGGGGTCACATTCTTGATGAGAAAAGCAAGATTGCATCTCCTTCTTCGAAGATCTTGAATTTCATGTTCCTATCCACCTGTAACTTCCTCCTTTTCTGTATAATTTCGGTTGTCCATGCATTGTGCAGTCGCCTTTTTGTATAATTTTGGCTATCCATGCACTGTGCAGTCTCCTTTCATCCAACTTAAGGAGTTTCTCAATCTTGTACTTCTCTGATTCTTCCGAAGAGAGCCTTTCTGCTATTGCTATTATGAGGCTCTATGTGAGGAACTCCATGGGTGGCACTACTGCCTCTTGCCCATACACCATGCTGAAAGGCGTAAGTCCTATTGCATTCTTATACATTGTTTCGAGTGCCTACAATGTTGAGTGCAGCTTTGGGTCTGAGTGGATCCTGTTCTCATTCACTTGAATGGGCCAACAAAGTCCATACCCCACTTCTAGAACGGCTCTAGGGGCAATATCGCGTTGTGAGGCATTCTATCTGCATCATTCGGTTGTCCCAACCTCTAACACATGTCACACTCTTTTGCAAACTTGTGTGCGTCTTTTAATACAGTCGGCCACCACAATCCTACCTCGAACACTTTCCACCCCATGACTTCTCCGAAAAAGTCCCTTCGCTTATTCCTTGGTGCGCTTCTACCAGTACAACTTGTTGTTCATGTTCAGGGATGCATCTTCTCAGTATTTGATTGCCCATCTTGTAGAGCTATCTTGCTACCACCATGAATGACTTTCTCCGAAGAGTTAGCTTTTTTCTCTGATCTCTAGACATGTACTCCGAAAAAGACAAGTCTGATAGGAACTGCAGCATCTCATCATACCAACTAGGTTTTTCTCCGTCTCTATGAGGAAGAGTTGCGCATTCAGGAAGTCATCTTCCACCCCCTCTGGATCTTCTCCTGACTCTTGTCTTGATAGGAAATCCGCTACTGCTTGCTTGTTTCCAGGGGTGTGCCTTATCTAAACTCGAACTCTTGTAGCAAAAGCATCCACTTGCCTAATATTCCTACCAGGTCTAGTTTGTTCACCAAGTACAAGAGTGCTTTGTGATCTACATGAAATTTGAACACCTTTCCCAATAGATAGTGCGTGAACTTCCTGATCGAGTAGATCATCCCCAATGACTCCTTTTCTGTGGTGGAGTAGTTCTTCTCTGGCTTGGACAACCTCCTGCTTGCGTAGTAAATTGGTGGAGTAGTTCTTCTCTGGCTTGGACAACCTCCTGCTTGCGTAGTAAATTGGTATGAACAAGCCTTCTTGTGCTTCCTTTGCATCATAGCACTACCAATGGCAAAATTGGAGGCATCAACAAATACATGAAATACGAGATAATAGTTCGGCTATTGGAGAATGGATGTTGATGACAGTATTTGCTTGAGATTCCAAAATGCCTCCTAATAGGATCCTAACCAGACATATTTAGCATCTTTCATCATCAAACCGTACATGGGTACTTCCACATTCGCCAAAAACCTCATGAATATATTATGCCACTTGATTAGTCCCAGGAATCTGGCAAGTTCTTTGGCATTCTTGGGCAACTGGAGCTTTATAATGATTGTGACCTTGTTCGGATCCACTGCTAGCCCTTATGCAAATACTGTGTGCCCTAAGAGGAATCCACTTGTTACAGCAAAGACACACTTAGCTGGATTAAGGCTTAGCCTGGCTATCCTCTGCACTTCTCTAGACACATCGTGAGGTTTGTTATGTAGTCTTCTTTCTTTCCGATGAACACACTGAAATCATCCACGAAGACCCTCATAGGGGTTGTTAAATATTCGTCTAATATTTCCTCAACCATCCTTTGAAATGTGAGTGGAGCATTCTTTAGCCCAAAAGTCATTACATTGGAGGCAAAAGCCCCCCATTCTGTCACGAAGTCTATTTTTTCTTTATCCTTTGGGGCCATCGAGGGTTGTTTCCGTATGGCGTACGATGTCTTATCATACGGAATATCGTACGGTATGATACCGTACGCACTCGTATGGATTTTTACGAAAAAAAAGGTTTTCTCATTTTCTTTTTCAAAAAATAAAAATTTTTCCCAAAAAAATTAAATTTTTTGGGAGGTAATGGTCTTTTTTTTGCTTATCTATGGCTGTTTGAGCTTCCTTTGTACTATGATGCTTCCCTCCTTTCTAAAATACTCCATATCGAGAATTGGAAATACCTAAGTTTATAAGTATTTTTTAAAACACCATATTTTATCGTACGATAAGGAAAAAATTTAGATTGTAACGTATTTTCCCATACAGTATTGTATCGTACAAACCGTATGGTATCATACCACATGAACCCTACTCTTAGCATCTTATCAATCTCCTCATTCACTTGTTTGGCGTAGTTGGGTTTCATTCTGTATCTGTTCTATCTAATAGCAATTGCATCCTCTTTTAAGTTGATCTTGTGTTGGTAGAAGCTAGGATCAATCCCCTTCATATCGAAGTAGTTCTAGTAGGCAAACACATCTTTGTAGGATTCCAACAGTTTGAGGAGTCTTCCTCTGAATTCTAGGTTGGCACTGACTCTGATTGTTTTGGGCTCTTGGTCATTCCCCAGGTTCACTTCATTAGGACTTGTTTGGGATCTTCTTGGGCCCTTTTATTTGGACACTTAGTGAAATGCTTAAAATGCTAATCAAGCTTTGACCAAGCTAGTGGCCTAGGCCTGAAAATGCATTTTTCCTTTTCTACAAAAAAGAAAATAGGCCAAAAGGTGATCTAATCATTAGATCTTCTGTCCTTGGGAAGGAATATGGACCTAACTGCCTTTTTGTCTTGTAGTGAAGTACCTTTCACAAAGAATGTTTGAAAATTTTCGTCACTTTGTCCCCCCCCTTTTTGGAGGTGCTGCAGATCCCACTCTCTCTACACTCTCTCTCTCTCTCTACACTCTCTCTCTCTAAAACACGTTTAGGGTGTTTTACTTGGGTAAGGGCTTCTCTCTCTCTACACTCTCTCTCTAAAACGCGTTTAGGGTGTTTTACTTGGGTAAGGGCTTCTTTTTCTCTCTCTAGGAGCCATGGCCTGCAGATCTGGACCTCCTACTCCATCATCCTCTCCACCAGCTCTCATGGAAGAGCTCACCATCCCCTCTTGTGAAGGTACAGATCTACACATCCTTGCAAGCTGAAGCTCTCCATCTCCATCACTAGCAAGCTCTCCATATCTATCATCCTCTCCACCAGCTCTCATGGAAGAGCTCACCATCCCCTCCTGTGAAGGTACAGATCTACACATCCTTGCAAGCTGAAGCTCTCCATCTCCATCACTAGCAAGCTCTCCATATCTATCTCCTCAAGGCCTCCATTTCCATCTCTATATCCATCTGCATCTCCTCCACCTCCATCTCCATCACCATCTCCATCTTCATCTCCTCCATCACCATCCACATTTCCATCTCTGTATCCATCTACATCTCCATCTCCATTTGCTAGGTACAATGGCTCTACGGGACATCACCAACAAGCAATCAAAGTTTCGCTTGCATGTGGACTTAGACGAGGAGTATGCCACAATGCGAAGTAATCGAACGAAGGGATGTATTCCTGCTGAGGTGCTACGACTTCAAGGTGCAAAAGCCATTGATCTTTGGACTGATGGAAGCATTTATCCCCTTGATCCACAGACTGGTGCACCTCCCCCTTTTCGTAATATCACGCAGGTCGTACGCTTCTTGGGTGATGGTTATAATGGTTTCTTAGGGTACTGTCAGAGGCTCTATTCTTTGTACTTGCAGGAACTCTCAGATCAAAATCACCTCAAGAAGCTTCTAAAATTATGCAAGGCAAAAAAGGAAGAATGTGCGTTAACTTTCATGGCCACAAAGGAACATATGCTGGTTCGAGTCAAGGATCTAGAGAAGGAGGATGCAGAGCAGAAGATGAAGCTTGATGAAGGTGTGGAAAGCAGGGATCGAGCTATAGAGAACTATCTCCGTCTTCGAAACTCAACTCGGAACCTTCGCCGACGTGTCGATCATTTCACTCACCTCCCCGTGGGATATAATGCAAGGCAACGAAAGCGCAAGCCTCTGAGTCTTCTTTCCAAAGATGGGGGGGCTCGCAAGCGACATGTGCGTCAAACAAGGTAATCACAGCTTCAAAACTAGCATTACATTCCTTTTTCATATAGTTATGTCATTGACTTTGAACTATGTGATGTCCAGGGAATGTGCTAAAGCAATATTAGGTTGTTCCAATACTGAGGAGTCTATCCTTGAGCACATTATTCCAGAGCAGAAAGTAATCAATATGATAACCAATCCAGTAAAGGGTGCGTTGCGTGACAGGATTCAAAAGTATTTTCTCAAGGAATTCGAGCAGATTGTCAGTCCCGTTGACATGCTCACTGTGTGCGACATAGCAGGTATCAGTGATGTGATAAGGGATACAGGGCTTTGTATACTTGCATCACAGCACGTCTACGAGGCAAAGGAATGACACGATCTATACTTCCAACACCATACAGTATAGTTATGGCAAGGAAGTCAGCAAACAACAATATTGCCGACTTGCTAGGTGGCTTCTACAGATGGGTGGATGGTAGCATGCCAATGTCAAATTCAAAAGATTTTGCTTACAACAAGTTTAACAATGTTTACGTCGAGGTGGAGGCGCTTCAACGAGCTATGATTCAGTTTTATGATATGACATTAGAGGAGACGGATGGAAAGGCTATATTTGTCCTCAAATTGGATGAATGTCAGGTTGTAAAGGGCCAAAGGGTGGAACGTACAAGTCTGACACTCATGAGCAGGGCATTGAAGCGAAAGAGCTTAGACGACGAAGATGAAACAGGTGATGCAGAGAATAACTTGCACACAAAGCGACGCAAGCAAGATTACTTTGGAGTGCAGTCTGAGAAGAACATATGGTGGCAGGCGGCATGGACCCTTCCGCACGAGGACCATGACAATCTGAGGTGGTACTTCACCCGTACAGGTATTCAAGGAGTGATACACATGCAATCAAATGGTGAAGTCTTGCATGTGCCTGGCACTGGTCACTTTGAAATAGAGTGGCACCTTGGTGGTGATCTCAAGACCCTCAAATGCATGTTGGGAACTAAAAGTGGTGCTAACACTTTGTTTCCATGCATCTTTTGTTGTCATCCAAGGATGCCAAGTGTCGCAGTGGGGAAGGCCAAACAAGCAACCAAGGTGAAAGGTCATAAGCAGGCAAGTGCAAAGGGCTCAAATCAATTACAAAAAGGGAAGGGTATGCACGTCTGGCTCAATGGAATTATGAGCTACAATCAAAGCAAGGCACCATCTCGCGCAGAGGAGGATGCTACTTGGAACCCTATTCTTTCAATTCCACTGTCGCGAGTACATGTGTGTACCTTGCACGCAAGACTTAGAATTCTGGACAAATTGTTGATGCTCCACATCAATTATGCTTGGAACATGGAGCCAGAGTCACGGTGAGAACAGGGCATCCAAGAGCTTGAAGTTGTTTTATCATCCGTGGGGCTTCACGCAGGTGCTGTCACCCTCTCTAAGGATCGCAAAAACCCATCAAGTACCCAAGATAACCCTAATAAGATATGTATGGGTGGTGCAAAAGCAAGACACCTGCTCTCAAACTATGGTGAGGCTCAAAGCCATACACATTTTGAATTATGGAAGCAGATTTGTGATGTAACAACCTATCGAGGCAATGAGGCGACACTAGGATTGAAGCGTGCACATGTGTGGGAAGCTTGTGATGAGATGATGAGGCTTCTTGAGCGCCCGTATCTTGATGAAGCAGAGATAGCTACATTCAAGACTTCGATTGACAGATTCACAGAAGAAATGATCGATGCTTGGGGGGAAACTCATATAACACACTACATGCATATTCTCTATGCGCACAGTTCCTTCTTTCTAGATGAATATGGGTCTCTTGCACTCTGGAGCAACCAAGGCATGGAACGATCACATTACCAAGCCAAGGCGGCCTATTTTAAGAACACGGGTCATGGCGGTGGCAAGGTTCGCAGCAATGCGTTTCAGGAAATGTTCAATTGGTTTTACCGTGCACTTACTGGGAGAAAGGCCCAAAAGCGAGCCGGAAATTTATCTTTGAGGCGCAAAATCATGAAGGTGGTAGGTGCAAGGCGAAAGAGAAGAGTGCAATGCATCAATGGCACATGAAAGAGCGAGGCAATGGCACAATGGTCGACTGAGAAATGGCCGCGTGTGGTTACCCACCCAATAATTCTTGTTCGCCAATTTTTGGCGCGTTCATTGTAAATTGGCGTTTTTGTAATTTTGGCCCCCTATAAATATTAGTGAGTTTTATAGTCATTTTTAAAAGTCTTGACTTGTGACCTCTCTCTCTTCCTCTCCCGCTCTCTCTCTCTCTCTCTCTCTCTCTCTCTCTCTCTCTCTCTCTCTCTCTCTCTCTCTCTCTCTCTCGCTCGTGGCACTAATATCTCACGCACATGGAGCCCCCAAATGATCCTCCCTCCAATACGCAGGATGACATTTTCAAAGACCTTGGGCCCTTACCGGTGGCACATAGAACTGAAATCCCAAACATTTACCCACAAGCCCAAATGGATCTGGAAGCTGAGCGTGTGAGGCTTGAGCAAGAGGCCCAAGAAGCCCAAGAACGCCAAGAAGAGGAGAGATTACAGAAAGAAGCAGAGGACATGGAGGCAGCTAAGAGAGCAAGAAAAGAAGCCGAAGAGACCGTCAGAACACAGGAGGAGGACGAGGCAGCAAAGAAAGCACAGGAGGATGAGGCTACCAAGAAGGCGGAAGAAGACGAGGCAGTTAGGAAGGCGGAGGCAGATAAGAAGGTTGTAGAAGAAGCTCAGGCCGCCGCAAGCAACGAGAGAAGATTAGCATTCTTTGCTGCGGAGGAGGATTGGCTTAACAGAAAAGCTCGCGGATTTGTTGCTGACCTGCGAATGGCCGGATACGAAGATGACACAATTTTGGAAGCGGCTATACAAAGTCTTCGAGCAGAATATACAAAGAGGAGAAATGAAGACACAGTAGAAAGGGAGCACCTGCCGAGTAATAGGATTCTCAATGCAATGCTAGACAGAGTCTTGGCTCATGCACTTGGTAAAGGAAAGAGAAAACTCTCAGCTGAGGAAGTAGAAAATAAGAGACAGAAGCTTGAACGAGAAGCCAGGGCAGCAAACACACGGAGGCTTCGTGAGGAAAAAGAAAGGAAAGATGAAGAGGAGCGAGTAAGGAAGGAGGCAGAGCAGAGAGCAGCTCAGAAGACTCCATCTGCAAAGGCAAAGAAAACTCCAACACCTGCAAAGACTAAGAAGGGAAAAACCATTCCTAAACGCACAGAACCCCCTTCCGATAACTTCCAAGAGCAACGACAAAAGTTCAAAAATGACACGCCAGCTTGGACTCGCCACGCGCAAGCACCACCGCCCCCAACAACACAGAAGAAGCAAAGGTGGAGACCAGGGACAGTTGCCCTTAGAGAAATTCGCAAATATCAGAAGACCTGCACACCAGTTATTCCGAAGGCACCTTTTGGGCGTCTCGTCAAAGAGATTATCCACGACTAGCGTGCCGGGATGTCAATCGTGTGCAAGCGGCGGCACTAGGCGCTCTGCAACAAGGTGCCGAGGATATTTTGGTTTCGCTTTTCCAAGACGCGGTTTTGTGCATGGTGCATGCAAAACGTGTCACTTTGAAGCCATCTGATCTTCGTCTAGCTAGGCGTATCCGTGGAGAGGACGCTCTCTTTCACTAGATAGGGGAAGCCTTTGTAATGCAACAAATCCGTGTTTTGTAATCTCAATTTGATTAATGAAAAACCATGTCTATTTTCAAAAAAGTTATTTTCTATTGCAAGTGATTGTCGTCTTGTCAAGGTAATTATAGTCTTTTGCATGTAATTGTTGTCGCTACATACATTCGACCTCATGTGAACGCTCGTCTGCCACCACCACCCGTCCGACTTTGGCTCGACTCGACGGGCCGATTTCTCCTGCGTATGGCCCCAAAGGGTAGATCAGATGTGCGGGGTGCGTCGGGGCCGACGGCGGGGGGGGCCGGTGGTCGCGCCGTGGAACCTGTGTGCCACGGAGCGACTTTTGCCTGTTTGACCAGGGTAGATCAGATGTGCGGGGTGCGCCGGGGCCGACAGGGGGGGCCGGTGGTCGCGCCGTGGAACCTGTGTGCCACGGAGCGACTTTACCTGGTCAAACAGGCAAAAGTCGCTCCCTGGCACACAGGTTCCACGGCGCGACCACCGGCCCCCCCTGTCGGCCCCGGCGCACCCCGCACATCTGATCTACCCTTTTGGGGCCATATGCAGGAGAAATCGGCCCGTCGAGTCGAGCCAAAGTCAGACGGGTGGTGGCAGACGAGCGTTCACAAAAATTGATTGAAACATCATGACAGGATACGACAACATATAAACACATCAAGAAGATAAAACTTAAAATCAGCTCGAAAAACATCTTGATGTTATTAATTGATTGATTTTCACAAAAGGCAAATGAGTACATTGGATCTAGCCAACTCGCTTGATGAGCTTGGTGAAAGCCTCGTGGGTGAGAGTCTTTACTGATGGTTTGTCACCAATGCGTTCGGCTATCTCTTTGGCATCAGTGATGCCTTGTCCAAGGCTAAGGCCACAAAATCCTAGGAAAGACCCTGCACTTTTATCACCAAAGCTATAGATAGCTGCTTCCCTATTTACAAGAATACATTTTGGGCATTTTGGGCTATAGGGGCTTCAGATAGGATGGCGCTTAGGGCTCTGCACTTCAAAAATTCAGCTTGCGCATCATTTGAAAAGTCGTTGTGAATCACGCGAAGCATCTCGGCATTGAAGCTCGGGATGTAGTGCCATAGCGCAGCATCTTTCCCCTCCACCTCCTTTCGTGCTCCACCCTTTCGGCTTGCGAACCAGTCCATTTCTCTTGCGGTCTACAAAGTAGATAGAAGAATGAGTTGACTTCAAAAAATTACAAATTAAGAAGGGAAGAAATTGGGTGTACTACCTCAGTGGCATCATCATGATCCGCAAGGTCTGCATCACTAATATTGATGCTCCCGAGGCTGACGAAATCCGAAATGGCAAGCGGCTTGTGAGGGGCAAAGCTAGTTTCTGGCACACTCTCGTAGAAATCCTTGCACTGGGATATTTGTACAAGAGTCTCTGCCACAAGGGACTCTATTGAGGCATGATTTTTCGGGAGCGCAAGCACCTTTGTGACATCTGCGGAACTGAAGTCAATGCGGATGTCATCATCTTTGGACGGCTGTTGTGTGTCTCGCATGCCCGCGTACATAGCAATGACTGAGAGAGTTTCATCCTGGTGCAGCCCAAGGACATGGGCGATGTCATCCAAAAATAAGAACTCTACACCTTCTACTATGATGGGGTGTAGAGTTCGCACTTCGAGCTCTGGAACTTCATCCATGACATCGTCCCCTTCGATGTCCCGTTTCACAGCCTCAGCTTGCGGCTCTTCCGCCAGAGTCACAAGTGCAAGAGATGCTTCTTGCACACTGGGGTGACAATCTCCTCCTTTGGGTCAGCTTCCTTGATCAAGAGATAAGGTGTGGCTTTCTTTGGAGGAGTGGCTTTCCTCTTTCCCTTGCTTTTCTCTGTTCCCTCCAAGATCAAGAGGGCAAGAGTCATGTCCCACCTCAAAAAACTTGTGCCAATGTTGCCCATTCCAAGACCTACCAGGTTATCTTCTTCCTCCTCCCTTAGATATGTGCTACTAAGGCCTTTGAGGAATCTTGCAAGCCTGAACCTGAAATTTTTGTCCGCTTTGTAGGTATGCTTGATAAGATCCACAGGCACCCAAGTCCCCTCCTCGTCTTCAAAGCTGACACAATATTCAGCCATCTATGTGTCCATGTAGCTAGTGAACACCCCAAACACGTCATTATGGAGTTCGGCGGTGCCTTCCATGTCAATAGATGTCTGAAAGATGGGTGCAAGCTTCTCGATCAAGTGACCGAGGTCAAGCTTGTGCAATTGAGATAGGAGAGCTTGGGCGGGGGTGGCCATGCTTGAGTAGCGAAGAAGGCGAGGGGACCGCAAAGATGCCGAGAGTGAGGAGATGAACTCAAAGTGGCCAAAAGTGACTTATAAAGAGGTCTTTAAAACTTTTTTTATGTTTAAAAATTCACTTAAAACCTCCAAAAAAATAAAAACACGCGACATAACTTAAAAGTGCACAAAATTGAACGCAAATTGCGAGTAGCCAAAATTGTTTTGAATTAATCTCTCAAAATCTGTTACATAGCTTGCTTGATATGGATACATCTAGGGAAGGGAATGCTTTTACAAAAGTAAGATGCCTCTTTCCTCTTACGTAGAGGTGTGTTATCAATCACAAATGAAAAGTCACCTTTCAGTGCAAACCTAAGACCTAAGTACTCCCTTAGGTTCGCCATATTCCAATCAGCATTTACTACGATATCCCACACATCAGCTTGCGTGCTAACATGTACATAAAGCTGTTCTGCATCGTTGATGTCCGAATCGAGTGCTTGCCATTCGCCTCCACAGTCAGCTTCCAACGTCTGTAAGGAAAGATAATAGAGAGTTGTTGCTTTCCAAGCTGGTACCGAACGACCATCTTCTCCGACACCACCATGCACTTTATCTTGTCACCCTGATGTTGAATAACCTTTAAATCCCACGAAGGTGGCAGAAAGGCACTCATTACTGTGCCTCCCTTTGCAATCCACATTGTAGGAGTCTGGTGAACATCAGCCTCCTTGAACAAAAGCACAAACAAATGTAAAGGCATGAAGAACGTGAGAGTCGCACGATGTGACCCATAGGTGCACTTCATTGCATTGCACACATCAATCTCAATCCGACGTCTGGTTAGTGCAACCAAAGTATTGTCGGGCTTTGGCCAATCATGGTCCGTGAGACTTGGTGTAGGGAGCCTCCGTAGAGTCCCAGAACCATCTCTTGACGTGGGTACAATATACTCTGCATGAAAGAAGAAAACTGAGCGCTCTAAAAGCTCTGATGCCGAACAACCAGTATATAGTAGCTTGCCGATTTCAAAGTGGTGCGCCTCAAAGGTTCCAGAAAGGGCCTCTAAAGGCTCCCATTCCACAAATGTCGACGGAAAGATGTCTGCACAGAACATTACAAGAACACACTTGAAAAAATCAAGCTTCCGTAACATGAAATGATATTAGCATGTCTCAGTGCAGCCCATAAAACAAGAAGCACAAATAAAACTTACAATTTGCACGAAAGCGTTTGGCATTGTCAACACGGAGTTGCGATGCCTTGTAGACGTGTTGGATCATCACCTGCTTGCTTCCGTCAGCCCCCTGCTTGAGATCCACTATGCGACCCTTCCAATGGTGTGACTTTAACTCTATGTATCTGCGAGAGACTTTGTGGGCTCCCCTTGTGCTTGGACGCATCGTCACCCACATTCCTTTTGCAAAGGTGCTTGTAACCCACAAGCCAGTGTCGTCTTGTTCATTGCTGCTGCTAAAGGACTCCACCCTTGAACGAGGTCGACGACTCATTGTGCTTGGCTAACCGATTAAGCTAAATGCTATGAAGTTGTAGGTGTGTGAGAAGATCTCTGCAACCTAATGCTAGCAGAGCATATAAACTGGCAAGAGGAGTCAAGAATGTGTATAAGCTAGCAAGAGGAGAGTGAAGAATGTGTGCAAGCAAGAGAGGATGGACTTGATGGGGAAAAAAGTGGACTGTTTTCCAAGCTTTCCATAGCCAAGAAGATCTCTGCAACCTAATGCTAGCAGAGCATATAAGCTGGCAAGAGGAGTCAAGAATATGTATAAGCTAGCAAGAGGAGAGTGAAGAATGTGTGCAAGCAAGAGAGGATGGACTTGATGGGGGCAAAAGTGGACTGTTTTCCAAGCTTTCCATAGCCAAGAAGGCACAGAAAGATAGATCTAACTTTAGGAGGGAAGGGGAAGGCAGAATGGGGAGGGAGGAGGCCAAAAAAAGACTCTTTTAGTTAGAGAGAGACTCAAAACCGAATTGCTAGTTTTAGAGAGAGGAAGAGGGAGTGGGGAGAGGGAAAAGTAGCTTTAAATGAGGGATAATGATGGGGGGGCGTTTTTGGCCCTAGCCCACTTTTTGAGGTGGGGTCATTTATGCCAGTTTGAGCTGTCTTTATTAAAAAAGGTAGGAAATTTGATTTTATTGAAAGATTTTGCATTTTTCAGCCCACTTTCTTTAAAAAAAATGGTATGATTCAAGTTTGATCCCTACATATTAGGGACAGGGAAACCCAACATTTTTCTCCACATGGCCTTCTCCCATTGCACCACTCCTTAATGACTGTCATTAGGCTTGGGGCAAATTAAAATAAAGGGCCCAAGAAGACCCCAAACAAGTCCTAATGCTTCGAGCTCATTCTCCTGGACTCTGATGTTTCACTTCTTAAGCTGAGATTCCTTCTGCTTAAGATGCATCATAGCCTTTTCCTGCTCAGTCTACAATTCTTCCACACTGTCCTGAGTGTTTTCCTCATCTTCCTTTACACTTTTCTCATTTAGTATCACTTCAGGGTGAACCACCAACTTTTGGATCATACCTTTGTACAATCCTTTCTATATCCACCTCAAATAGTGACAGCAGAAATGGATTTTCCTTCATGATCTTCTCTTCTTCATTGTCTTCTACCCCTTCTAGATAATTTAAACCTTCTGCATGCAACGGTTGGCTGGCCAAATTCAGCTTATCTTTTTCTGCAAGACCGAGATGCAGACCTTCTTTTCCCCCTCCGGATTGTGATCTTGTTCATATTTTGTGCTTGATCCTTCCACTTATGAGCTACGGTCTTCCCAACAACATGGGATATGCACCTACTATCTTAATCATTTTGAGGACTATGAACTCAGCAGTGTGAACATGCATCCTGCCACTTCTATTTGTTCTCCCTTGATTATTCTAATTGGTCGGACTCTTCTCTGGTTAGCCATGCAAATCTGGAATAGAGCTAGCTGCATGTCCGTGATACCTAGGCTTTTGGCCAGGCTATTTGATATTATGTTCACTCCTAACCCTCCATCCAAAATGACCCTCGCCACTATCTATCCTTTGATCTTCATGGTCATTTTTGGAATGGACGTGTCCAGTCCTAGACTGTTTCAACATTCATGCATTCTATTGTGCACCATCCCTTGTGCACTTTACACCAACTTGGTGATTTTCTCATGGACTCTCTGCTACCCTGCCCACTGTCTGGTGGTTTCTATTTCTGTTCCAGCTCGGCATTCCTGCTTGTCGACGTCTTGACAAGCCCTTGTTATCTTGTCATAACCATCACCTCTAGTGGATTTTCTTATTCTTTACTTGCCCCATGGTCCACTTTTACCATGTTTACATCAGCTCCTGTTGGGTTCGCCTCCCTTTGCGCCCTTACCTCTTGCAGTTCTTATTGGTGGTGATGAAAAATGGGGTAGTCATTTTGTTTATGTCCTAGACCATTGCAATAGAAACAAGCTCCCCTTGGCACGAATCTACCACCTGCTCTTCCATACGGTTTGTTGATTTGAGGTCTTGTGGTGGCGACCTGGTTGACAGCTGGGACTAGCTTTGTTGTTGCCTTTCCATCACTCAGATTCCTGTTTCGAGTCTTGTAGAAACACGTCTCTATAGTGTGATTGTTTCTTCTGCTGTAGATAGTGCATATCTACTGCATGTTCTTTAACTGGCACTCATGTGACCTTGATTGCTACACCTTGTGCAACAGACTTTCGGTATGAGTCTGTATCCTATGTGTTATCCAGAAATCTTGGTTTATTGTCTGCTTCTTGCCTTTCTTTTTCAGGGGCTTTCGCTCATCGGCATCCGACTCATGGTTGGACTCTGAATTTGAGGTGTCTTCTCCGAAATCCAATTCAAAAGTTTCTTCCTTTTGTCCTTCTTCTTTTTCTTGGGGTCTTTGCTTGTTTGCTTCAAGACCCCCTCAGCTCTAGTTGCTCCCGCCACCACTTGTTCAAAGGTGAGGGCATCCAAGTCAAAGGCCACTGTTTTTGGAGCTTTTTCCTCAGTGCTCTCACAAACCACTGGCTCAGCGTGGCTAGAGTAGGTCGGTTTGAGGAGGGTACATGTCGAGGAAGTGCGAGAAAAAGATAAAATGATACAGGACTTCCAAGGTAAGGCAAAAAGGGAAAAGGGGGCAAAAGAAGACCTGCAGAAAAGAGTCCATGAGGAAATGGACCAAAAGAGCATGGGCGTCTGGAAGGGAACTACCCTTAAATATATGCAAACTTTAATCCAGACAGCTCAGCCTTGAGACCTTCCAACTGGGAGGAAATTACAAAATTCATGAACCAGTTGGAAGTGTCAAAGACAGAGAGATAAGGCCAAAGTAGCTCTTAGGCAAGAGCATCAGACAAGGAAGAAGCCCCTCCCCCGGATCTATAGTGCATGGAAGTAGGGCTCTTATGACTCATGAATCTGGGTGAGGAGGCAATGGCTCATTCGAAGAGAGACTCTACTAAAGCCCCTCGCCAACGAAGTCACCAAGCAAAAAGGGGAAGGGGAGTGCTGAAGTTGGAACCTACATGAATATCACCCTATGGGTGGAAATGGAGTCGGTGTGGGAAAAGAAGGCCAAAGGAACCTGAGCAGATGTCCTTCGAAGAAGGTGTTATCACCCCAGCGCAAACAGAGCCCCATGCCTTCATAGCAGGGATGGATGTAGAGGCAATGAAGAGGGCAAGGGCAAGGCATCTAGAGGCACGGCCCATCGGTGTACAATTCTGAAGGGCCGATGAGAGGACATGCATAGGGCATTCTTGGGTTAGCAGTAGAAAGAGGGCTTACAAGCCAAGGTATGCCCAGGATCGTCCCATCAAGTTCATCTCAGGGGGCATACCAATCGAGGATATACCAAACGAAGGTGGTTGGAACATGCCATAAGGAATCTGGACAGGAGGATCCGGACTCGGAGGTAATCTAGACACACAATATTTCTGAACAACAATTGTGGGCTTCGCTGCCTCCTGGCGTAGCATCCACCATGATTGCCAAGTGTTGGCGGCCAATCAACCCATTTGGCCGCCGCCCAGATCACTGCCCGAACTGACTATTATGCAACAAACCGAGCCTTCTTGTTTCGTAAACAAACTTGTAATAGCTTCTTGATGAACGGGTAGTACCCGTGGTTGTAAAGGAAAAGGGGAATTAGTCAGATAAGGGGATGGAGGAGTTAGAGTAGACTTGGTTTACCCAGCTAAGATTATAGGAAAGGAATGAATTACTGTCTGGATAGTTTAAGAACCATGTCGGGTCTACTTGGGCGCAAAGGAGAGGAACAATACCGAATAGGAAGACAAGAGAGTTTAGTGAGCAATTCATGAGTAGAGCTCTTGCTAAGGCATTGTACTGTGTTGTTATTGCTCAAGAATGACTCATGGGTTGGTCTTCGTCTTACTTCTGTTTCTTCTACATATCTTTGTCTATTCAACATTCAATCTTTTGTTAAGTGTAGTCCTGTCTAGATGTAGATCACTGCATGGATTCAAGACAAACTTAGTAACTAACCTTCTTTGCATTCATAATCAATCTCCCCACATTTAGGCAGGTAGGTAGCTCAACATCCTAGCATTGACTTATCGCATTGGGCACAACTACATTAGTCGCTGCTCCTCAGTCGGCTAGGTGGTTCGGAACTACACATAAGTGTCAGGTCTTTACCAGACTCCGACAAGCACCACCAGCCACCTATTGAGTTAACTTCAAGAAGTAGGTCTTAAAGTGAAATGGTTGAGAGGAAACACCTGCCTATTCTTGGCATTCAAGGGAATCTCAAGATATATCTCTCATTGAAGAGGAGGTTGCATCAAGGAATTGAACTATTACATAGAGTAAGTAAAGTGAAGTAGATCTTTTCACTACCAAAGATGAGTGAATAGGAACAAAGGAGGAAGGAGCCAAGGGAAGTTCCCAACATGGTCACTCTTCAAACACCAAGCATATCTTTCCACCACCAAAGACGAGTGAATAGGAAAAAATGAGGAAGGAGCCAAGGGATCTTCAAACACTAAGGGTAAGTATTTGTATTACATCAAAAAGTGGTGTTATGCCAATGAGTGCATTAAAAAGCAAGTAAATGCCATCAATGACGATCTAAGGACCTAGGTTTGATAAGGTCATGGCGTCAAATTGTCTGTTGATCTCTCCTATGAGGAGCATGATGGTTCACCACCCTATGTTAATGGGGGTGACTTTGCATTCATAATCACATACACCACCAAAGATAAGATGTTGGTGCTAGTTTGCTACATAAGCAAGCAGAAAAGGCACAACTTTTAGGGAAGTGCAAATATCAAAATGTGTGTTGTTCTTTCTATCTCATTATTATATTGATACCTCTAATAAGAATAAAATAAAAATGAATATTATTTGAAGTTAAAATGGAATTTCGAGGTACCTGTATCTCAGGTAACATGGCGTCTCCAAAAGAGAAAGCAATGGTTCCTAATGCATTGAGAATTCCAAAGACTTTAGATGGTGTGGTTCCATGAAGGTTGTAATCAACACTTGAGCGATCCAATTGTAATCCTGCACATGTAGTCTTGTCAAACTTTCAAAGCACAATGAACTAATCTTTTGAATGTAATATTGACCATTAAACCTGCACGTGTTGTCTTGTCAAACTTTCAAAGCACAATCAACTAATCTTTTGAATGTAATATTGACCATTAATAAACCCATATGTGTGTATGTACATACATACATACATACATATATATACATATATACATACATGGTTACAGTCTAAAATGGAGAAAATATAAGTGCAAATTGTGGCGTTGGAAAGATATTTACCATTATATATGGATACAGAAATTGATGTTGCTGTGAAGCCAAGGGTGCACAAAGTGCAAATACCGTTGACCCATCTAAGGGAGTGGATGGTGGGGAATTGAGAGAGCCCCAGTTCAAAAACCCCAAAAATCACAATAAATTCTTGTAGAGTCATTTTGTTGTCTTTGTGATAAATCTCGTAAATGGCCTGCACCACAAAAAATAAATAAATAAATAAAAAAAGAGGAGTGCATGCCTATTAAACTGACCAAAATGTGAGATAAAACACGCACACGCGCCGCGCGTGCTGGCGCACACACCGCACGTGCGGCTCACCTCTCTCTCTCTCTCTCTCTCTCTCTTTCTCTTTCTCTCACACACACACACACACACAGCGCACGTACGTCTCGCACGCACGCACACAATCCTATGTCCACCTTCATGCTAGTGCCGGCTGCTATTTGGACTGTTATGTTGTTCCCTATTGACGCCAACTGCTGAAAAAATGTTACTGCCCAGTAGCCTTGCTTACCTGCACCAAATCAGCAAATGTTCACTGAAGCTGTCACTAATTTCATGTCACTAATTGCGATTAATGACTAATTACCACCACCAAGTATTATCAGTGAGAAACAATGCTAAGGTTCATGAGAAACATGGCCCCCTGCTGGGTGTGATTAATTAAGCTTCTGGATCTGATTAATTATGCATCCTTTGCATTATGAGATTGTATCTGGCTTGATTGAGTGAGAATTAATTACCAAATATGCTTCTGGCAAGGTCACGGTACCTCACATGGGGGATTCCATCCCATTCCCAAAGAGATGCCACCAGGAGACTGCTGTACCATGTCACCATGGTGCCGAGCACCAGCATCCCCATTCCTGCTCACCAGAAGCAATAATTTTTTGTGAGAAAAAAAGCCTCTAGGATTCTTGATTTAATTAAACTCAAAGGCAAGATATGCACAATAAGGATCAATGAAGTGCATAATAAGGACCATTAAATTACAGAGAATTACAGGTAAGCTGTGCATTAATTAGGATTAGATTAAGCCAAAAAGGAAGGAGCATACATAGCTAGGATTAGTGAAGAGGCTTAGAGGCAAGGTAGGCATGCTTAAGATTTAGATTAATTTACATGCAAGGCGGTATGGTTTTTATGATGACCTGCAGGCCATCCTAATGATGCCAAAGCAGAGGGCAGAGCAGCGTAAGCTGCTGGAGTTGCAATGGTGGTGGCCACATGGAAGGCAGCATGTCTCCATGAGCCTCTCCCTACATGATGATCATTGGAGCCATTTAGCTCTTCATCAAGTTGATGATCGGCCATCCCAAAACACACTCGAAAAAAAAAAAAAAGGAAAAAAATTCAAAGAGGAAGAGTTAGGCAAGACCCCTCGAGAAAGGCCATTTTTATGGTATTTAAAAAAATTCCAAAATTTCTCTCCTAGAGCTAGTTTCCGTGCACGCTTGAATGAAAAGCCTGCCCCTAAACTCACACGTGGAGACAATGGGGTGATGGGGGCAAGTTACTCTACAATAGGTTTCCCCTATTCAAAATCTCATTATTAACAGATTCTTATAACTATAAACCTATAAATTTTATCAGTTTTTGTAAAGACAAGAGTAAATTCAATTTATTTTTTTGAACTTTAACCGTGCAAAATGCACTAAAGGACGGTTTTTTTAAGCTCTGGCATTGATGAGAGCAGTAGGTAGCTTCTACTTCTTTTCAACAAAGTGGACGGGTATGTCAAATTGTCCCACTACTACATTCACATGTTTGTGCCAATGTGTCCATTCCAAGGACCCATTTTAGGCTTGATTTTCAACATCATTGTAGTACAGCTTGACACACATCTCAAGTTTCAACTACATTACCGCCCACTTTAGGCTTGATTTTCAACATCATTGTAGTCGAGCTTGACATACATCTTAAGTTTCAATTACAATACTACCCATAGTTGTTTTTTGACAAGTGTGTCACGGTCATTTTTAAGCATTTTGGCCGTAAAATACTTGCAAATTTTTAAAATGCCCGTAAAAAATTACACTAAAATACAAAAAAAAACTTCCTATATTTCACTAAACCCGTCAATTTTGAAGGGCAAGAGTGCTCGTCAAAATCAAGCCTAATACTACCCACAAAACCTAAAGTCAAAGATATGAGTGATGAGCTTGCACACTATCCCCATTGCTAGACAGAATAGGCATAAAATATTTTTTTCTGTCTAGACAACAATCAAGATTGTCTTGTTGAAATGTTGGCCTTCTATTTGTTTATTAATGGGAAAGATGCATAAAATAATTATAATCATTGCTTCATACTAGAGAGAGATAAAGTGACCTAAAAGATTATCTTTATTTTGTGTGATTTTACACAAGTTTTTTTCCCCAAGTAACTTTCTTACAAATTATTCTAATCCAAAGTGTGAGGATCTAAACAAGTCCCTATATCTTGTTTTGGTGATGATGGTATTTTGAAAAATGAGAACTTTGACCTTCTTTTAGGCCGATTTTTGCAAAAGGAAACCTTAATGATTTAACAAAAACTATTTTATGCCATCCAATTGGGAGAAAAAAAAAATTGCATCATGAAAGCATATCTTTACTTTATATATGAGAAGTCATTTCATCGCCACATATATTTTATCTTTCCTATCCTTGCCACCTTCTCTCTCTCTCTCTCTCTCTCTCTCTCTCTCTCTCTCTCTCTCTCTCTCTCTCTCTCTCTCTCTCTCTCTCTCTCTCTCACACACACACACACACACACACACACACACTTGGTGATTTAACAAAATCTACTTTATGCCATCAAATTGGGAGGAAAAAAAAAGAGAGTGTATCATGAAAGCACAGCTTTACTTTATGTATGAGAGGTCATTTCATCACCTCATCCATTTTCTCTTTCCTCTCTCTCTCTCTCTCACACACACACACACGCGCGCGCGTGCATGTACACATAAAACATATATGCTATAAAGTTAGAAAGCAATGAACATTAATGATAATGCTAATAACAAAAATGAAGTGTAATGACAATGACAAGGCAAGCTCCATAAAGCTCATATATTTGATCAATTAGATAGAGTGCATTTTTATAGGCTTGGATACATCTGTGTTAGCCATTATTTAAACATGGCCCATAAGCTTGCTTAAGCATCCCCTAATCTTTTCTAGATTTAAGCACCACTCCCTTGAAGTGAGCACCCATTTGGCATCTTTTTCCACATGTTCTAGGCGCCTACTTTTGGCCTCCACATGGGCTGTCCATTCCACATTTTCCTCATCCTTTGGGCTCCTTTTGACCCTTTGAACTATAATTTGCAACTCTTATAAATGTTTGGGCATCACATACCACTCCCCCTTGCTCCAAACATTTACCCCACATCACTTGCTATTTCAACACTCCCCCTCAAGTATTGAACTACTATCACCATACATACACTGGTGGACCTACACTCTTAGTCATTTTCTAGAGTGGTTTATTCACACAGGTGCCTCATAGGCTACAATGTTGCATATTTTTACACATTGGTAGGAATACAATGAGTGATTATAAATATAAGGCGAGAGGGATGCCCTCTTCCATTGACTAGAATGATCTTTTTGATGATTAGCCTTCTTCTTGGGAAGCCCCTTCATTTGGCTCTTCTTTCATCATGATGTTTTCTTGATTATTATTTGGAGTCTTCTTTTTTATCTAACAATGTTTCTCTATGTGGCCTCGCTTGCCACAAAAGTTGCACTTCACTCTGTCTCTTGGTCCTTTGGTGTGAGATGCCAAGTAAAATAGAGCATATCAACTTATCGACAAGCAGTCAAAAGGGGGAGAAGTAAAGTATGGGGTCAAATGTACCCCGATCAGCAGCCAGAGGTGTTGAGCTAGCATGTCTATGGCCGACCAGGTGTACATGATCAGCATGTAAGGTCAGGGGGCGAATGTGGATGTGTGACTAGGACAAGTGTCAAGGGTCAAGGGCTCGGCAAGTGGGTCCCGAGTAGTCGCACAAGGGAAAGCGAGCTTAGTGCTTAGCGGGCACCCTCGTGTATAAAAACCCGTTTTATGGGAGCCTTAGGAATATATTGGCAGGGAGGTTTATTATTTGGCTATGGACCCTTTTCCCTTAAGATCTCTCTCTCTCTCTCTCTCTCTCTCTCTCTCTCTCTCTCACACACACACACACACACACACACACAGCGTCTGTTAAGACGACAACGTTTGTCATTTGGTATCAAAGTAGGAGCCTCTTCATGGGGTGGACAAGATCCACATGCACATACGCATGCACATGATGACACAAAAGCATCTCATGTTTTCTTGATCGTGATGGTGGTCATAGCATGGTTTTGTGCATCACGAGGAGATCAAGACGAGAGGCATGGTTGCAACATGGTTTTTTCTCAATTGAATAACTCAACCTTAGCCTGGCATGGAGGTTAAGATGAAGGTTTTTAAAAAAAAACGGCAATTGCAAGCAAGCAGCTTGCTTGCATACTTAGACTTTAAGCCCAAAGCTACTTGAAAAAAAAAATCTCATGTGGATGGCTAGTCGTGGCAAAGAGCTTGGAAAAAGAGGATTGGTGACCATATCGAGGGTTGAGTTAGGGTGTGGGTGCCCACAGGCAGCACAAGTAGCAACCCTTGTGTGTGGCAACGAAAGCATTGGTGTAGAGGCACCATGTCAATGGTAGCAAATGGTGCTGAATAGCATCATCGAAAGGAGAAAACAATGCTTTAGGATTTGAGTGATACACCACGGTTGGCAACTTGGCAGCCCGTTGTTGACATGACATGTCAGTTAGGAACACCCATTGAGACAAGGTCTCTAAATTGTTCCTTTTGGTGGTTAAATAAACCCATTAAGATAATCAAAGATGGTTATGGTAACAATTTAAAGGTAGACTTTGCATGGCTACCTACCTATGCGGGTATAAAAAGATTTCGATCAAGGTGAATTGTGCATGGCCACCCAGTAGGTACTTAGTCCCTTTTTAGCCTCAAGACTAAGTGCCATGGGGTCTCTAAGACCCCAATCAAATGAAATCGACGGCGTTCGGGCGATGGAGAAAATCGATGGCGCACATTCATTGTCGGAAAAGGGTTGCCAACTATCGGGAGGAAAAGGGTTACCAACTGCTGGAAAAGGGACGATGCCTGGGATGTCAACCTGCATCGACGCGACTGTCAGCTTTGATTGCAGCATTATGGGATAGCTTTTTTTTTTAAACAAAAACCAACAAGCGTAAGAATTAATTAAGAGAGACAGAATTTACAAAGTCTGGCTGGGAATCAGCCCAACACTTATAACAATTACTCTTTATCGCATAACTTCTATTCTAGATTGCAAAATAGATAAAAAACGAAAGGCCTCCTCCGTCTTCATTAGGAGCGCACGTTGCTAAGCTTGTGCCGGATTGCTTGATGGAATTGAAGGTTCTCTAAGTACTGCATCTTGTGTGGTATACAATCTCATCTGAACCAAGTGGATGTCATGGATCTGCACATGAAAATCAGCAAACAACATTCTCAGATTTGGAATCTGGTAAGCAGTCTCAAAAGCAGTCGCACATCTATTTTTCCAAATTAACTAGAGGAATTCAGCTCTAGTTAACTCCGGCCCAACAACAAGAGAGCACCCCAACCGAATCCCCTAGAAGGAGTTGTTTAGCAGATGGCAGGCAACCCAGAGTAACCCAAATCGGAGATAATATGTCAACAGATCTCTGACAATTTCTGAATGGGTGCCCAATATCTTCGATGCAAAGTTTATATCTAGCACAAACCCCGTCTGAGATTCCACATTTCCTACATTTGTCACCTGTCCAAATGGCTTTGTGCATAATCAGCCACATTAACACAGATTTCTTAGGCTGAATCTCTTTAGACCAAAGTGAGCGGAATTTGAAGTTCCATTGGCGCCTGTCATTGAGGATTGCCCATCTCTTGTTGAGAATCACATGTACAGGGGTAGACAGTACAGTTTGCACACGGGGGGTGACAGAACGCTGTGCCTCCTCTCCAACATAAGCCTTTGAGGGAGATGGGCTCGGAGACTGAAATCTGCCAGGCCACATCTTCAGGAAAGATGCTGATACGTTCTTGCACCAGCCTCACTTCCCAAGGGAGGAGAGAGAATTTTAATAGCAGCTCATCATTAGTCATCCACCTATGGGAGGAAAGGTGCCACACGTCAGCCCAAACTTTGATTCCCTTCTTGTGAATATGTAGGGCAGTTCGTATTGAGATGCTGGACACCGGAGGCACTGGACTAAGAGGAAACCACAGAGAATCGGAGGCTCTGATAGCGTAGCTGTGTCTGCTTCTCCCCACAACTCCTACTTTGTCACGATATTTGTTCCAAGCTTTCCATAAAGAACGAAGCAGATCAGAACCTTTAGGTCTGACAGATTCATGACCTATCAAGATAGTAATCCAAGGCAAATCCTTCCATCCTGAGAAGTTTTCCAAGGAGAATTGGTCAGAGTTTCTGAATAGCAATCGGGAAGAGCATTCCTCAGGGTGAGAGACATCTCTAATAATCGTCTTAACAGCAAGACGGTCAGCCCTAGCGAGAATATCTACTACCCCCAAACCCCCTTTGTCCCTGGGAAGGTAGCAGAACTCCCATTTGACTTTGGCAGCTCCTCTCCTGAAAGGGTCTCCTGACCAAAGGAAGTTCCTACACAACTTTTCAATTTCCTTTAGATGGGAGTCTGGGGTCTCCAATAGGTGAGGAAGAAAAGGACGTAAGCAGCTAAAAAATGATTAATTACCAACACTCTGCCCGCTAACGAAAGCTGCATACCCACCCATCTATTCAGCTTACCCCTGAATTTTTCAACTACCCAGTCCCACCTTTGTTTCAGGGTAACTCCGAAGCCCATAGGAATGCCTAGCAACCGAAAGATTTCACCAGCCCTAATGCTCTGACAGCCCTGCTGAGTCACCCACAAAGGGAGATTTCCTTCTACAGAGAACACACCGGTTTTTGTATGATTGACCCTTGAGCCAGAAGCTAAACAGAAGTTGTCCAACACATTCCAGAAGGTCAGGAGAGAATTCTGATCATTGATGAGCAAGGCATTGGTGTCATCCGCAAACTGAGAGAGAATCTGAACACCATTTGAGCTTGGAAAGGGAATGCCTTGGATTAGCCCCAGTCTTTGGGATCTTTGCACCATACAATTTAAGCTATCCATAGCTATCACAAACAGCAGAGGAGCAAGAGGACAACCCTGTCTGACCGACCTGGCCAGGGGGAAAACATCTGACAATGAATTGTTAAGCGCCACTCTAGCTGAAGCGTTGCCAAAAAGGGTCTTTACAAACTGGATCAAGCTCGGGCCAAACCCCATCTTCTCCAGACTGAGTAATACAAAACTCCACTCCAGCCTGTCATATAGGCTTTGTCAAAATCAACTTTGGCAAAAATAAAGTCAATCCCTTTCTCCTGAGCATACTCTACTCCTTCCCAAATTGATATAACAGCTTCAATAAGTCTTCTTCCACGGATGAACCCTTTCTGCTCTACTGAGATGTGTTTCATTAAGCTGGGAGTGATCCTGCAGGCTATCACTTTGGCGAGCACTTTGTATACAGAATTCAGCATAGTCAGAGGCCTCCAATTCTCAAGGAGATCCTTAGGACCTCGTTTGTGGATAAGTTTTATCACTCCCGTATTAATAATAGTGGGCAGGGCAGAGTACTTCACCGATTCTTCCCAAACCCTCTGAATGAAAGGGGCAATCCAATCTTTAAATGCAAGGAAGAACTCACCCAGCATACCATCCAATCCAGGAGTTTTGTTAGGTTTCAAACTCTCTATGGCCATCTTGATTTCTGAGATTGAAATAGGTACATCAAGTTGCCTTGCCAGCTCTGCAGAGATGACATTATATCTAGCCTCCCAGACCGTGTCACGTGCCTTAGCCTTCAGCTCACTGGGCTCTTCAGGTGAACTAAAGAGCTTTTGAAAGTGATTGTGGACCAGTACACAGTTTTCCTCCTCAGTCCTGGCCATGCCATCATTTGTGGACAGCAGGGGTACAAGATCCCTCACTTGTTTTTTCCTCAGGATCTTGAACATTTCTTTAGACGGGCGGTCTATCCTTCTAGCCCACCACTCTCTAAAGAACACCGTGGCATGTTTGAAGGCTAGTTCCTCCTCAGATCTAATATGGGCCCTTAGCTTGGTGATCTCTTCTTGCTCCTCAGCTATAGCATTGTTCTTGGCTTCAAGTTCCATAAGCTGGAGATAGATAGCTTCTCTCCTTTTCCTTCTAATGATAGTCACCTCTTTCCTAAAACCAATGAGAGCTTTTTGGGACTCCCTCAGAGCTTGAGACCAGGCCACTGCAGGGGATGGCGCTTTGCTGAATGCGTTCACCCAGATCTTCTTGAGTTCTTTTTGCACCACCTTAAGTTGGAAGAGGGAAGCGTCAGTGTGAAACCATGAGTTTCTAACTTTGGTGGCTTTGTCATCCAAGGTGACTACTAGGGGATAATGATCCGACAAGCAGGAGGAGAATTTAGGTTTGGACTTGACCCTGGAGCATTATGGGATATGTGCGGCGTAATTGCCAACGACGTCATTTACAGTTGAAAACCCAGGCCGTTCAAGTTTGTGTCAGGCTGTCCGAGTTTGTGTTTGGCCCTAGTTTACTTCGTGTCCCTAGTTTACTGGCCGGCTTTTTTTCCCAGAGCGCCCCTCAAAACCTCACGATTCAGCGCTCTGGAAGTTTTCCCAATCGTCCCACTGCTACTGCATGTGTTTTTTCCCCAGGTTCGCCTCCAGCAGACCACAACATGTTTTGCGCTTGTTTTCCTCTCCTTGGGCTGCCAGTAACCTCACGCCAAGCTCCATCATTTCTACCTCTCACTGGGCGCCCATCCTCGCTAACTCTCCAAGCTGAGATCAATAGTCAACAAGCTAGCCCATCCAAATTCCGGCTAGCTTAAGGTGGCCAAGGCTAAAGGCCCAAAGTGGGTGGCTAAAGCCAAAAACAGCCAATGCCTATGCAACCCATCCTTACACGATGGCCGAGCGCTATCAACAGGAAAATGAACTGTTCTCAAGACTGTTGGGTGGCCACATACTTCAGCTGGTGCGCTTCTTTCGACTACGGCACGTTTTGTGCTACCTCTCCCTAGGCGCCCATCCTCGCTACCTCTCCTCCCTAGGCGGCCAACAACTTCAGCTGTCTGGTGTGCTTCTTTTGACATGTGAGAAGTGATACCCTGGGCACCAAGAAGAGCGCTTGTTGGCCGGAACTCAGCGACATTCAATTCTCAAGCACGTTATCACCTCAGGTTTCAAATGCTCTTAGCTGTTTGGATATTTTTTTCCACACCATTTTGCATTTTCCCTTATTGTGTTGAGACCATCTAAGGAAGCAATGAGAGCTTGGATATAAGGGAAAGCTCGTCCGCTCTTGGAATAGAGGTAACCCTTACTCAAGCTCTGGCCAAAGGCTACTACCTCTTTTTATTCAAAGATCCAAGCATAGCAATGAAGGTCATCAGCTCTGGCCAATGGATGTTTAGACATCTCCCCTTCTGCTTCATGAGGTGGACAAAGGACTTCAATCCAGACGGCCCCAAATCCTCAGCGTATCCTGTGTGGGTCGAGCTCCCTAATCTACCTATCCACTTAAATCTTTGGATCAAATCTATTTTAGCACCCCTAGGTCAAGTCCTAGGTACCAAAGCCTTCTCGGATTACAACCCAGTGTGGCACCCCCAAGTCCTTGTCGAACTTGATCTGTCCCTCCCTCTCCTAGACAAGATAGAAATAGGGTGTGGTGAGTTCTCTCACACTCAGCCAATCCTCTACAAACACCTTCCAAACTCATGCTTTCATTGTGGGAAACAAGGGCACCTCATCAGAAATTGTCCCATCAAAAACCCACAGTTCATCCTCCCCCAAGTAGCTGAAAAAGTCTCCCCCCCAACCTTAGTCAAGCCCTCCCAATCCCTTATCCCCCTCCGACTAACGGAAGTCTAAAAGAACCAGAGTTCGTACAAGTCAGCAAAAGGAAACCCTTTTCCAAGCCCAAACCAACTAACCCTCTAGTCAAACCCAACAGATATTCAGTATTACCTGCTTTCCCAGATCCAGGTGACACGGAAGAAGAAAATGACTGTATTGAAAATACCCCTATTAACAAACTGAGGCTAGATAAGGAAGTCGACAACCTGGATGCAGCAGATATGGACACAACAGCCATACCAGCTACTGAAAAGAGTTCCATTCCACAAACAGGAAACCCCAATGACATGGAGATAAGCAAAGAGCTCAAGAGAGGCAGAGCACACCTGGGCACCACCCCCAGTCAATCACTAAAGGAGGACTGAACAAACCCCCAAATAAAAGATAATGATAGGTGCAAGCTTCAACGTCAAAGGTCTTTTAGATCCAAAGAAAGCACAGCTAGTAAAACAATGGCTCAAAGCAAAAGGTCACTTGGATATCATCTCCTTAGTGGAGATTAAGACTTCAGGAGAGGAACTGAACAGAAGGCTTTACACCAACTCCCCCGATCACTTTTGGATGTACTCACTTCATTCTCATGGAACTGGGGGCCTCGCAGTGGGCATCCATTATGATTGCATCCAGGATCTAAAAGACTTTCACATAGACAGCAACAACCAATGGATAGTACTTCACATGAACAGCTTCTCCTTTGTAGGAGTGTATGCCCACGGCCCTCAGAAACAGAGGACTAGAACCTGGAACTCCCTGTTAAGGCTAAGAGCACCTCTGCTGATTATGGGGGACTATAACATGGTGGAAACCCTCAATGACAGATTCAAATCCAAAGGTCAAACCCTTGCTGGTTTAGAGAAACAAGCATGGAAAAAGGTCAAACACAAGTTCAATCTGCAAGATATGGGTCAAGAAGGAAGCTTCTCATGGCAAAACTACTCTTCAGGAGATCTATCCAGAAAAGCCAAGCTAGATAGAGCATATGCAAGTGGTGAAATCTACTCTAAATACAATAGGTGTGAATGTGCTGTAGACAATACCACATGCATCTCAGATCACTATCCCATCATCACTACAATGGACAACCAAGACTTCAGACACAAATCAAGCTGGTTTCACACAGACCCAGCTCTATTTAAACTGCCCACAGTTCAAGAAGAAGTCAAACACATCTGGGAATCCTTCTTCAGCAACAACCTCTCCCCGGCCAAAGCATGGAGCCTGGCAGTCAAGTCTACCCAAAACCTACTCAGGCAGGTCAGAAAGGAGGTTTCAGCCCACAGATCAGCAGACTCAAAAAACTCCAAGAGCAACTGCAAGAACAAGAGTCCTCTACTTCCCCAACTAATACCAACCAGATCAGAGCCAAAATCAAAAGAGAAGAAGAAATAGCTCTACAACATACTAAGCTTTTTACCAGGGAATGGTGGACAGGAAAATCAGACAGGCCATGTCAGGAAATGTAACCCCTGAACTAGATCTAATCCAAAGCAGAGCAATCCAATGGAACACTCAAGAAATCTGGAAAATCAGCAGATCCCCCACCTTCAATATCCAAGCCTTTCACTGGTTAAAGAACAAACCACTCCTCCCCATCCCTAATCTTGAAAGATCCCCCCCAATTCGTCACTCTTAACCGCAGATGGAATATCACCTGGGACAGGAAAAGATGGTACAACAGTCTCAAGGAACTGTGGAGCACACACATTGAACCCAAGAAATCTTGCCTCGCCTGGCTGGTTGCATACAGAGCCATTTGGTCACAGAGTAAGGCTGCTAAGCTTAGCATTGCCTCAGATCAATGTGCAAGATGCCGCTTACCTGAGGACGATCTCCACATTTTTATACATTGCAAACACATCTCAAATACTTTCAAAGTGCAAACACATCTCAAATACTTTCAAAGAGCTGCATGCAGCTATTCTTAGTTGGGGGAAAGATGTAAATTGGAAGAATACAATGATAGGAGAAAACATAGGATGCTCAACAACTCTATGGAATGTAATAAGATGCGAGTATCTATGGCATGCCTGGCTAGAGGATTGCAGTCACTTTTGACAACCCCGAAATCAAGGGCCCTCCTCTCTCTGTTTGTTTAATTACAACATGCATCAGGTATTGGAACAAACAAACACAAGTCCTATTCAACCTGGAGAAGAGGTTACTGATTAAGTTACAAAAGAGAGCCTCAGATTACACCAGGGAAAAACTGGAAAAAACCAGAGATAAGATTATCCTAATCCTCTCTAAGGACATAGCATTAATAGAAGCAATATGCAGACTCCAGTAAGCAAACCTATCTCTTCCCCATACAGGAGTAGAAGAGGAACAACATGCATACAGGTACCAGGATCCAATCCAGAGAAGCAGAAAAAGCAGCTAAGGCAAAGTGACCTGGCGTGCTCCTAGCTCCAGAATGGTTCCTTATCGCCAGACCGACACTGAATCGTGGGAGCTTCCTGCAAGGTCGACAGAGCAGATCAGTTCTGACCAACGAAAATCATGGCCTGTAGACATACCATCGTCTACAGCCCTCTCCAAACTCGAATGCAGGTGCACAACAACAAGAAGATTCCGATAACCGCCACCCGCGTTAGCATCGGATCCTCCTGCAAGGCTGGTGGGAAAGTATCAGAACAGAGAAGCCCTGATTATGGTCAACCTGTACCTCAGAGGTAGCTGATGCTGATCCTCCTCCTGCTGTTTTGGTGGATCAAGAAAGAAGAAGGCTCCTCACCGGCTGGAGAGTCCTCCAGCGTCCTTTAGGGGGTGTCTGCAAAAGGGATGAATTCGAACAACCAGGAAAAGTCCCACAACCAGGTTAAGATGGAAACTACAGGTACCTTAGAGATAGCCTCCACCACCTGACCGGGGAAGACGCCATGAAGCGACAGGAAGGCCGAGACGAATGCTGGTCGCCGCTGGAAGAGATGCAGGATTAAGATAATCGCCCATCAGCAAGAAGGTACTCCTCACCAAGCCTCCCTCCAACGCTCAGGGCGACGAGCAAGAAGGTGCAGAGATAACCACAAGGTCGGTTGATCGCAAGAGATGGAAACATGCAGAGAGGATTAGCCGCATGTATGGAGAAGACCTATAGTGAATAGGAAAGTGCTGACACGTGTAGTCACATGAGACTACACGTTTTCTGTTAACTGCTCTAGCCACATGTCCACTGCATGATGGACACGTGGCCATTGTATCTAGGATTCTCTCTTTTTTCTTAAATACACCTGCCCCCTTTTTTGAAAAAAAAAAAGTTTGTGCCAGGCTGTCCGAGTTTGTGTTTGGCCCTAGTTTATTTCGTGTCCCTAGTTTACTGGCCGGCTTTTTTTTCCAGAGCGCCCCTCAAAACCTCACGATTCAGCGCTCTGGAAGTTTTCCCAATCGTCCCACTGCTACTGCATGTGTTTTTTCCCCAGGTTCGCCTCCAGCAGACCACAACATGTTTTGCGCTTGTTTTCCTCTCCTTGGGCTGCCAGTAACCTCACGCCAAGCTCCATCATTTCTACCTCTCCCTGGGCGCCCATCCTCGCTAACTCTCCAAGCTGAGATCAATAGTCAACCCAGCTAGCCCATCCAAATTCCGGCTAGCTTAAGGTGGCCAAGGCTAAAGGCCCAAAGTGCACCGGTGGTTAAAGCCAAAAACAGCCAATGCCTATGCAACCCATCCTTACACGATGGCCGAGCGCTATCAACAAGAAAATTAGTCCTCACGACTGGTGGGCGGCCACATACTTCAGCTGGTGCGCTTCTTTCGACTACGGCACGTTTTGTGCTACCTCTCCCTGGGCGCCCATTCTCGCTACCTCTCCCTAGGCGGCCAACAACTTCAGCTGGTGTGCTTCTTTTGACCTGTGAGAAGTGATACCCTGGGCACCAAGAAGAGCGCTTGGCCGAAACTCAGCGACATTCAATTCTCAAGCACGTTATCACCTCAGGTTTCAAATGCTCTTAGCTGTTTGGTTATTTTTTTCCACACCATTTTGCATTTTCCCTTATTGTGTTCTTAGAAAACATCATCAATTTTACTTGTATTTCATGATTAAATGCTTTGCGTGTTTCATAATTCATGATTCTATGGTTGGAAAGCTAGTTCTTGTATGATTCTATGGTTGCAAAGCTAGTTCATTTTGACTATGCTCTTTGTTTACTAAAAAAATCAATATTCCAAAGAGTGTGTTAGCTTATTCATAGTTTTTTTTTCATGGGAAATTCCCAGGAGTTCTTCTGCTCCCTTCTTGTAATCCCAACCGGTGAGGCTTTTGCTTTATACTACACATTCATCCCCCAAGGACTACTCTCTTCTTATCTCCTCACTATTGTTACTAGACATCCTCACTACCACTAGACTCTTGGTGATGATAAAAGATTTGGGTACTTCTTTGAGTACTCATTAAACTAGGTGATTGGAATTGCATGATGTCTAGACATCGTTTGTTACACGATCCTTATAGAGTGGATCATAATGATAAGCCTCCCTAAACGAAGGTGTATGAATTGCATTAAAATAGATAAAAGGTCATTGTGTAAGGTTAGGTTTTACTCTCTAGACCAATTTCTAAATTTTTGAAATTTCTGACATCTATGGGTGTAGAAATGAGATGAAACTTCTATGGGCATAGATCTTAGAGGACTTTTATGGGTGTAAAAGTAATCATGGACTTGTATAGGTAAAAGTGCTCATGGACTTGTATAGGTAAAAGTTCTCATGGACTTGTATAGGTAAAAAAGTTCTCATGGGGCAGCCTTGACATGACCACATAGGTCCATAGTCAGTGCCACCATCCACGGTGTATACTTGGCCCATAAAGATGTACCAAATACCACATAGTAGTGTCCACACCTCTCCCATGGCCACCCAAGCTCATCTTGGTCCTTGTAATGCGAGGATAGGGTGTCTAAGAGTAAATTCTTCCATGTGTGGACTGTTATTATGTGATAACGATTCAGTGTACATGTAGCCTATTTGGTAGTGTGTTAAATCTTATCCAAGCTATCTCTAAAGCATTTAACCTCATAGGCCACCTTCTCATGTGAATATAGGGATACTTGGCACCCAGGTTGCTCATCAACCATGGGTGGCTACTCCTCATAATGGGGCCATACAAACATGAGCTAGTTGGGTGCTTGGACAATACAATATGAGGGTGGAGCATTGATATCTAACATGATGGAGAGGATGCTTTTATAGAAACAAGGTGTTACAAAATCCAAAAGGATGCAAAATAGATAACTCATATTTTTGGGTGACTTGCCCAAGTAGAGAACCCATGAATCAAAATACTCAAATTTTGGGGGACTTGTTGGGTAGAGAACCCAACACATACAAGTGAAAAGATAGATTTTCAAAAGTTAACAAACTTCTCATAGAGTAGAACATCGATGATGATCTGATTTCATCTTCTTATGTTGATGTTGTTTCCAAGATTCTGACACTTGATGATCAAGTATGGGACGTGTATTTACAAGGAATAGATGCTTCATGATGGTGCTTATAATACTAATAGGTACAATCCTTTTTTACATGATGGCCAGGGCAGAGAACCCGAGGGAACTAATGAGCTCCTTCATGGTATTTTAACTCAAAGAGATTCTGATATGGTTACTTCATACCTTGCTACATAAGATTGTACGGTTGTAGAGGCCAGTGGAGTAGATGAGCTCCAAGGAGGAGTTGGGCCCATGATAGGCAATAGAGATGTTGTACTACCTGATACTACTAGAGATCATACATAAGAAGTTGATGGCAAAGCATAGGAGCCACATCAGAAGGTAGAAGAGGGCACATAGGGTTGCACAAGAAATGTAGCCAAGGGGATCACTGCAAAGAACTGGGCCACCTAAGAAGAGGTCACATAGTAGGAGGTGAGTTGGATGTGAGGTTACAGGCACTTCGTACACTGTAGGATGAGTAGGGCATCAGTGTATTAGAAGTGGTAGTAGCCTTAATGATGATTATGATTGGTTGCGACTAGCATCAAAACACATATCTAATGATGATGATAGCTACATAGCATTATGTGGTTCAATTACAAC
This sequence comes from Cibotium barometz, assembly GCF_041138505.1. Classification (NCBI taxonomy): domain Eukaryota; kingdom Viridiplantae; phylum Streptophyta; class Polypodiopsida; order Cyatheales; family Cibotiaceae; genus Cibotium; species Cibotium barometz. Next base: position 40,670,325 of record NC_141055.1, read on the forward strand.
CGGTGTCCTAGTCAAATATTTGGCAATCCTAATCATGCTCTCCCAAGCTTGCTTATTGTGTTCTTCACATTATAAGAATGTGGTTCTTAGCTTGGGGTGATGGGTTAGGTTTTAGTGCTTGGATTTGATTGTTGGATATTGTTTTATCTTCTGATTCTCCTAAGATCACCAGGTTCTCGTTGTTGCTACCTGCGAGAGCAATTATTTTTGAACAAGTCTTTCACATGTGGGTTTTGGGGTTTTATGGACATATTTTAATGTGGATGCTTTAGAATTGTGTGTAGCCCCTTTTCGCAAGTGGATTTGTAAGTGAAACACATCAACCCCTAGTGCCAGCCAAGTATCCAAAGCATGTAATAAGGCTTTGAGGCTTACTCTTACATATATCCCACATATCATTATGTACCACTATGTCAATACCCAAAACTTTGATCTCTACAAAATTCCACATGCTTGTTGGCTTCTTTAACACCCACACAACTGGTCTTACTGTAATAGTCATGTATTGTAGACGGTGGCTGTCATTCTTAAGAATTATACACAAGTCCTAGGATTTTTTTTTCACATGCTTCTCTGCTCTAGAAGTGACCCTTATAATTGTCATGTCCATTAGTGTTGCACATGAGGGATAAATTCCCTCTACATAATCTAAAACATAAGATTAACTTTTTGATGATCCTTAAATAATAACCATGAGAGTTAGATGGAGACATTACATAGGAGTCCTATGCTACGTTAAATAAAATTAAAGTGGTCCCAAATATGGCAATACAACACACCCTAACATTTTTCAAAGTGCTTCATCTCTTCCTCAAACTCCCTAACTGTTCTTGGGATAGATAATACAAACTTAGATCCTAATTTAGAGCTAGGATTTGACTTTACAATCCTAATGCTCATATGTGAATGTGAAGAAGGAGCTTAAGAGCTAAAACTCATAAATCCTTGTCTAATCAATGTAATAGACCTTTAAAAGGCATAAGGTTATGTTTTCCTATCTTCTCTATATCTCTATATTTGTGTGTACTAGTCCCCGCTTTTGAAGCCTTGTTCAAATTATGCATCCTATCACATATTAAGGGTGGTAATAAGACCATTCAAAATTGTTCAATTTGTATGTGTATATGTCAAATGAGCCCACCCAAGACGAGGAGGCAAGAGGCCACAACTAGTCTATATTTGCAATGGTGATCATGATAAGATAATTTAGTTATTTTCTGGATTCAAGCTCTCAATAAAGGAACAACACAAAATATTACTTCTAGTGCATCTTCAAAGACAAAATGATGTTGAGGTTCAAGATGGTGAGTAAACTTCTTCAAATGAAGTGAACATGCAATCCATGGACACAATTGAAAGACATGGAGTGCACATAAGAAGTGAAGAATAAGAATTATAGAGAAGTTGAGAAGACAATATCTAGTGTATTGACAATGAACGAAAAAGTAATTCTTGAGGGTATCTAAAAATTTCTAGAGAAGTTTAGAAGAGCATATCTAGTTTATTGACAATGAATGCATAGAAGTATTAATAGTCTCTAGAGAAGTATTAATAGTCTCTAGAGAATTGAGAAGAGAATATCTAGTTTTTTGTTGACAATAATGTTGAGACAGAATATCTAGTTTATTAATAATCAATGCACATAAGTATTGATAGTCTCTAGAGAAGTTAAGAAGAGAATATCTAGTTTGTTAACAATGAATACACATGAGTTGACAATCCTCTAGAGATGTTAAGAAGAGAATATCTAGTTTATTAATAATCAATGCACATAAGTATTGATAGTCTCTAGAGAAGTTAAGAATAGAATATCTAGTTTATTAATAATCAATGTACATAAGTATTGATAGTCTCTAGAGAAGTTAAGAAGAGAATATCTAGTTTGTTAACAATGAATACACATGAGTGTTGACAATCCTCTAGAGATGTTAAGAAGAGAATATCTAGGATATATTGACAATGAATATAGAAGTAATCTGTCAAGACCTTTATGGCACTTGGAGAAGAATTCTCTCTCTCAAACATAAAATTAGAGCAAACCATAGACTTGAAACAAATTAAAAACATGAACCTTACATAAAGAAAATAAAATATACAATAGAGCTTGAAAATAAGAGAGAGATCACCATCGACGCAAGATTGGGTTCAATGTCTCGTAGATGAGTGTGGCCCATCGTACCACTCATCCATATTTATATGTATTAAAAGCTTAATTTTCAAAAAGATAACTCCAAAAATAAAGCTAAAGAGATTTTGAGTTTTTGAGCGTAAAAGCTCTTCCAAAAATATAGCATGCTACAGTTATCAAGTCTTGGGCCTACCCCCAAAAGTATAAATACTAATTGGTATATACAAAGTTTTGAGTCCTTAGCCTTTCAAAAATATTAATGCTAAAATATGTAAACATAACAAGTGTTCATGTGATTCCAAAATATCTCATTATGGTCCAACAAATGTTCCACCCGTGACTAACAAAATAGTTCGTCACTCAATCACATCGCCTATATCCAAAATAATATTAGTCAGCACACAAAGCCGATTAAACACATTAATCCTGACTATATTATACCAATCCACACATCTAATTAAACACATTATTCTTGAAAAAAAATATAAATAAAGGTGCATCCCAAAATAAAATATCCCGGACACATACACCATGTGTAAGTAATGGTGGTTGCATAGGCATTCCCACTTAACCATAAATGTTATGACTAACATTTCCTCTTGCTCGGATTGCAATTGACCTCAATTGCATGGATGGTATAAGTGGATAAGATTTTGGTAAGAATGAAAAAGCTTTTATGGAATCCATTTATAATCTTCAATATGATGATTCTTGAAAGTCACAAGATACTTAACATGAGTGTTGCCTGTGCGAGTAGTGGTGGTCTCATTGTTGTAGGAGGGTTGTGGTCCTCATGCACAAATTCAATGAAATAATGGACAAAGCTCACTCTACCTCTCTCAAAACACCATAGCTTATTGAGAAATAAACTTGAAGGAACATGAAAGAAGAGAAGATACACGATACACACATTGGGTACAATATCCCCCCACTTGCTTGATGGCTCACGCTTTTAAGCAAGTGTATTTAGATATCTTATTATTATTATTTTGTGAGCCAAAAATGCCTTTTATACTCCACTTTGGGCCTTGCCCTTAAACTTTAGAAAAGTGTCATGCATGAATTAATATAAACCATCTACTAAGGGGATAAACAAACCATTTGAATAAATATGTCCCTACTATAACAAATGTGCATAATAAATATGTGTGCCGCCATTTTATGTACAAGATAATTACGGCCACCAAGACACTACATAAAATGTTGCATAAGTATAATATCACAAAAAATATAATATCTCCATGAACATTGTGATGCCAAAATGTGCATCCAATAATGTCGCCAAAAATATAATATCGCCATGAACATAGTGATGCCAAAATGTGCATCCAATATGCATGCCAAAAATGTGTAATGATCCTCATGTCACCCGCACTCTGCCTCAATCAATGAGTCTACACACATTTTTGGCGTGCATCCATTATGCACGTCAAAAATGTGTAATGATCCTCATGTCACCCGCACTCTGGCCTCAATCGATGAGTCTACACACATAAATGGATATATGCGCACTGCCTCCATCGGTGATTCTGTACACACAAATGGATATATGTCACCTGCACACTGCCTCAATCAATGATTCTGTACACACAAATGGATATATGTACACTTCCTTAATCGGCAAGTCTGTGCACATAGCTAGAATCAAGGTGACTATGAATGGTAGGCAATACTCAAGGCACGATAGGTGGACAATGATGATTCAGGTATCCATTGTGCTTTCTCAGTAGAGTGATTCTTGTATTTAATCAAGTATTGATGATAAATAATACATGTACGAGTGGTGGTCTAGTCATGGTCAAGGATAGATTTTGGGACTAAAATTTATGAGTCTTCTTATAAGAGAGGTGGGTCATCTAGAACATGATAAAGTGGAAGAGTTCTCTTAAATGGGTGCAAACTGATATAGAAGGAGTTGTACATATGCCAGTGAGGTGGGATGTCCAACCTAAAAGCATTGTTATTGATTTTCTTGAGAATCATGAAAGGCCCATAAAAACGTGGAGTGAGTTTAAGCTTGGGGTGCTTTTCAATGCTCTTAACTCTACGTTTTTCGATTCTTAACCAAACGATGTCATTCTCTTGAAATTGCATAGGTCTTCGCTTCTTGTTTACTTGTTTTGTATATTTTTCTTGAGCTTTTTGAATAGATTGAGTCACTTCAGCCAAAATCTAGGTATGGTCACACGGGAAAAATGGTCTAGGGATGAAACTTATGTTCCAATTCTACAAGTCGGAGTAGGTTACTTTTTACTATAGATAACTTAAAAGGGTGCCTTCCCTGTGGTGGCGGAGTGGGTGGTATTGTTATAAGAATATTGCTAAATATTCAAATATTCATCCCAATTAGAAGGTTTGTCAATGGTATAGGCCCTAAAAAGGTCCATGATATGTTGAAATGTCAAGCTCAACATGAGTTGATACTCACGAGGTGCCTGCATGACTGTTCAACATTTACATCACTGGCGAGTTTGGTAGCGACACCGACATATCTTTGCCAGAGATTCTACAGATGGACTACATCGACTAGTCTACACCTACCCACTCCACTTAGCATGTTCACATTAGAGACCGCTTGTATATAATCTATATTATTTCAATTTTGCCTCGGGAGGTTCAAGAGCAGGTGTACCAAATTGATTCGCCGATCTCTACATTGCTGATCAGCGATTCAAATTCTTATGTTGACATCTGCCCCTGGTTCCAGGATGCTCAAGTGGATACCGCCCGAGTCTTCTTTTTTGCATACTTCGAAGAGTGAGTAAATAAAAACCTTAGCTTTCTCTCTTGGCGACGGCGATGGTGTCGGTTTGTAGTGTGCTACGAACACAGAGAGAATGATAGGAAAAAATTTCATGTGTCTGCATTGTTGCCTTCTCTTTTTCGAGCTTCTTTTTGGGTTGCTTTTATCGGAGCTACTGATTGGTTCTTGGGATTTGTGTGCTGTGCCGTAACGAATTCGTTAGTTTGAGTGTGGTGAAAATACTTTTATATTGCTGAAGGTCTGACAAACAAAGCTAATAAACATTATTTTATAATATGAGGGGCAGATAGCAGGTGTGACAAAGAATTTAAAATTATCATAGGACTGACACGCAGGTTTTGCTAATATTTTTTGAAGATTTAGAGTATCTCCACGTTTTGGGTGGGTTTGTATAGAGGACCCAACACCAATGAAGCCCATTGGTGGTGGGTTTGTACAGAGGACCCACCACCAATGAAGCCCATTGGGAGGATTTCCTGCCCATGTGGTTATTATTATATAGAAGTCTGAAACAGCTCCCTTTTGAGTCCAAATTTTTTCTAATGAGAGAAGAATTTAGGTGAAGATCAACAGTCTTCACAAAACAAAAACAGTTTAGAGTAGCAGACCTTCTACACAAGTTCAGGTAGAGGTCGTGGACGTGGCGAAGGTGGTGGCCGACGAACAGGTAATCAGAATTATAGTCAGCAGTAGCCAGCAACAGTCCTAGGATTAGCAACAAAAACACACAAGGGAAGAGGCCAGTTTAGAGGCAGGGGGAGTCAAAGAGGTCATGGAAATTGGCAAAGGCAGCATCATGATACACGAGGCTATTTTTATTGTGGTAAGCCTGGACATGTGCAGGCAGATTTCTATAAGAAGTAGAGTGACATGCAAAATGAAAAAGTGTAGCAAAACAACTATGTGTCCTCTAGTAGATATAATGAGGATAATGAGAGGTTGTTTGTTATGCAACATGTGGTTAATTCTGTGTCTGAAAATGATGTAGCAGCATGTAAGGATAATGCATGGTATGTTGATTCAGGTGCTTTGAACCACATGACAAGTTTTGTTGAAATAGGGGATGACACTGCTAATTCGATTGGCCATGTTGGAGATGTGCCATTATCTATCTAAGATGGTAAGGTGAAGTACCTTGCAGATGTACTTCATGTTTCAAACATTATTGATTACGGTGGCTGCAGCAACTAAAGGCATGTTTTACATCAGATTGATGTATTAAATGTGTTCTTGCATGGTGACTTGCAAGAAGAAATGTATATGGATCAGCTACTGCCTGGTTTTGAGGATACATGTCACCTGGAGTATGTATGTAAGTTTTATAAGGCTTTGGATGGGCTGAAGCAAGCTCCACGAGCATGGCATGACAAGATTGCTGAGTATCTTATCACTATAGGTTTTCATATGGCAGATGCAGATCGCTCTTTGTATGTGCACAAAAGTGATAAGGGTATTGTTATCATCACCATATATGTAGATGATCTTATTGTTGGGGGTGACAACTTGGATGAGATTGAGCATGTGAAAAGTCTTCTCAAAAGGAAATTTGAGATGATTCAGGATTTGGGACCTCTGTGCTACTTTTTGGGAATTGAGGTCATTTGCATACGTGATAGTATTTGGTTGTCATAGAGACAGTATGTATTGGACATGTTTTCCAAGTATGGGATGGCTAATTGTAAGTCAATCTTAGTGCCATTAGATCAAAATGGCAAGCTTAGTGCGGATGTAGGTTATGTGTAGGAGGATCCCACTATGTACAGGAAGCTTATGGGGAGTTTGATCTATGTCACGATCAGCAGGCCAAATTTGAGTTACATTATTGGCTTAAAGAGTCAATTTATGCAGGTTCTACGCAAACAACATTGTGATAGTGTGCGACACACACTTTGGTATTTGAGGGCCACTGTTGATTATGCATTGTTTTATGCAACAGGTGTACCATTTGAACTATATGGGTACACAGATGCAAATTGGGGGCATGTAGGATATCTCAGACATGAGATTTACCAGTAGATTTATATTTTCATTGGAAAGTGCTACTGTGACATGGAGCAACAAGAAGTAGCCCACAATTGCCTTATCGAGTACAGAGGCAAAGTACAGAGGAGTTGCGGTGGCAGCGTGTGAGGTAGCTTGGTTACACAAGCTACTTGTTTATTTGGGGTTGTATGTGGAGAGAAAGGTTATCATATATTCTGACAATCTTAGCAGTATACAATTGGCTAGGAATCCATTTTTCCATGCACAGATGAAACACATTGAGGTACATTACTACTTTATCAGGGAGAGTCTTGGAAGGCGACATTGACTTGGCCTACGTTAGCACACACGATCAGGTCACTGACATCTTCACACGAAGACCTTGGGAGCTGAGAACCTCCGTAGATTTTGAGATATGCTTGGATTTCATGAGTTGGAGTTGAGCTTGAGGGGGAGTGTTAAGATGTCAAGCTCAACATAAGCTGCTGACACTCACAAGGTGCCTACATGACCGTTTGACATTTACATCACTGGTGACTTTGGTAGCTGGCACTGATATATCTTTGCCAGAGATTCTACAACTGGACTACACCGACTAGTCCACACCTACCCACTCCACTTAGCATGTTCACATTATGGACCACTTGGATATACTCTATTATGTGTATTAGTCACTTTATCTTCTTTGTAGACCTCTTTTGTTGTGTGAAGAAAAAGAAGAATTTTTAGCCTCTCACCTTGTGTGTTCTCTTCTAGGGTTTGTGTGAGTGTGTGTGTGTGCTTTCGAGAGCTCAAGCTCTCTTCTCCCCTGCATCATTTCATGATAGTGCTATTAGTAGCTTCGGTCTGGCCATTATTTTCTGGGTGGAAAGTGGAACTAAATTCCATCTTAGAGCCTAAATTTGAAAATAAAGCTATCTAAAAATGATTGCAAAAGTGATAGTCTCTATCAAAAACAATTAGTCTAGAAAAACCATGATGAGTGAAAACAATTTTAATAAATATCTTTGAAGCTAGTGGAGCAGTCGATGTCTTCTTGCATGCCACAAAGTATGCTTGTTTGCTAAACCTATCAACCATGGTCCAATTCATGTCATTATGCGAGGAAGTAATAGGTAATCTCGTAAATCCATTGAAATTTCTTCCCATGGATCATTCGTCCAGAATCAGCAAGGCATCAATAGTCCATATGGTTTTCCATGATGACGCTTGATACGTTGACAAACAATGCAATCAGAGACATTTTGAAATATTTTTTTTCCATGTTTCGCCAATAAAAAATGTTTTAACATGATGTCAAAGTAGAAAGTATGCCATGATGCCCAACATAAGGTGGTTCATGCATTTCTTACAAAACAATATGCCTAGATGGTGTAATAATGCATAATCTTTTCCAAAAGAATGGGAGTTGAGAGGCAAATAGTTATTATGAACAAGTGCATTCTAATCATTTGAAAAATCAACATCATGGGCATAACTTTCATGCATAGCATCAAAAGATTCAATATGAATAATAGAAATGTTATTAATTAATGGTCTACAACTCAAAGCATATGCAACAACATTAGCATGACCGGTTGATATTAGATCATGGGGTGAAAATTTTGAATGAAGAAAGTCTATTTAATATGACGGTTGGAGATCAAGGACTGACTAAGTAGGTGTCTAATGTAGTCTTAATCAAGAATTCTAAACCCATGAGATAGTGTTTCCACATGCGAAGAGCATGTACTACGGCCAAAAGTTCCTTATCATAGGTGCTATATTTGAGTTCAGAGGGTTTTAGTTTACAACTTTAAAATGCTAAGGGATGCATCAAAACGGCTCCTATACCAGATCCACTAGTGTCAGTCACAACTAGGAAAAATGGTCTAGTAAAGTCATGTAATTGTAGGAATGGGGCATGCGTTAAGAGATATTTGAGACAGTCAATGGCCTTTTTTTTACTATCACCCCAATGAAAAACAGTTTTCTTTTCCAACAATAATGTCAATGGCAATGCTCAATGAGATAAAATTTTCATAAAAATTTTCTATAAAAGCTTTAAAGTCCTAGAAAAGATCTCACATCATGTACAATCTTGGGAGTTGGCCATTCTCGAATGGTTGCTATCTTTTCAGGGTCAACACAAATGCCATCAGTGGAAACAATGTGCCCAAGATATTAAATTTCACTTTGAAGAAAGAGCTTTTGTCTAGATTTACATACAAATGGTTCTCTTTAAGAAGTTTAAAAACAATTCTCATATGGTTTTTCGTGTTCTTTTTCAGAGTGAGTAAAAATAAGAATGTCATCAAAAAACACAATCACAAAATATTGATGGTTCAAAAAGATTCTATATATCATGTGAACAAATGTGGCCACTGCATTTGTAAGGTCAAAGGGTATTACTAGAAATTTATAGTGACCAAGTTGAGTGTGAAATGAAATTTTATAAATATCAGTGGGGTCCATACGCACTTGATGAGATAACCTAATTTTAAATCTATCTTGCTACTAAAAACACAAGCACCTATTAATTTGTCAAGCAAATCATCTACTCTAGGAATAGGATAACGATTTTTGACATTCACTTTATTTAATGCACGATAATCGACACACATGTGATAAGTCTTATTCTTCTTTTGAACTAACAAGATCGGTGCTCCAAATGCTGAACTAATAGGTCATATCAATCCTTTATCTAGTAATTCCTTAATTTGGCATAGAATTTCTTGTTGTTGTTGCAAAGGGTTTTATCTATAAGATGCACGATGTGGTAGTTCACTTCTTGGCAAGAGCTCTATTTTATGGTCCTCAGGGTGAGAAGGAGGTAAGTGGGGGAGATAGTCATTATCATGAAAAGAGCTCTATTTTATGGTCCTCAGGGTGAGAAGGAGGTAAGTGATGAATATTAAATAGATTTTGGAAAACAATAATACCTATATCATAGCAACCGTCTTAAAAAATTACCTTCAATATCTTGTCCATCACCATAAACAAACGAAAATAATCTCCTTGCCACATCCATCCTAAGCAATATACCCCTGATATCAAATATAACACACTCTCTCTATGTGTGTGTGTGTGTGTGTGTGTGTGTGTGTGTGTGTGTGTGTGTGTGTGAAGCAAGGAATAAAATAATGGCACTGTATATAAAAGCAATCCAAAAGCAAACAAAGATTGCACATGTCACATCTTTTCAAACATTCTCCATTCAAATGCTTACTTCATTGTACTACAGAGATATGTATAAATGTAATCTCTAACATTTGTAGGCTACCATTTACATTTACATTCTTTTGCATGCCATTTGCAAAACCTCCTTGTAGACAACATTGGTTGTTGTGAAGACTTCGTTTGAACCTTCTATGCTGCTTTCGTATTCTACAATATGCTTTACACACACTTTCACTACATCATCGGCAGATGATCTAACACATGACATAGCAATGTACAGTTGCCCATGTGTGAATACTTGTGTGGCCTGATAAAGTCCCAATACACTTAATGTTTGTTCTTGGGACTTATTTATTGACATACCAAAAGCTAACCTGATGGGAAATTGTCTCCTTCTCATGTCAAAAGGAAATTGTCTCCTTTCTCTTACTCACACACACACACACACACACACTTTTCTTATTCTCAAAACTAAAATATTTCTCTCGCCCTCAAATACACACACACATGCTGTTTCAAATTCATAAAACATTCCAAAAAAAAATTGAAGTACACATAAAAAAACAACTCTCAACTAACACACAAACTTAAGACATGCAAAAAATTCTCTCTCTCTCTCTCTCTCTCTCTCTCTCTCTCTCTCTCTCTCTCTCTCTCACACACACACACACACTTGCTTTTCAATTTAATAAACATCTTAAAAAACTTTCAACATTTTTAAAAATCCAACACACACATACACACGCACACCCACACACACGCTATCCAAATAAAAAAATTGGCACCAAAAACTTTCAACATTTATTAAAAAGTCTCTCAATTCTCACACAAACTTAAGACACGCACATAATTCTCTCTCTCTCTCTCTCTCTCTCTCTCTCTCTCTCTCTCTCTCTCTCTCTCTCTCGCTCTCTCTCTCTCTCTCTCTCTCTCTTACACACACACACACCCACCCGCACACACACACACATTTTAAAAAACTTTCAACATTTTTAAGAATCCAACATGCACACCCACACACACATGCTATCCAAATTGGAAAAAAGGCATGAAAAATTTCAACATTAAAAAAAAAACTCAAGTGCATCTACACTCCTTTTGTCCTTAGGGTCAATATAAAAATATTAATTGTTGCTTGCATGGAGAATATAAAGCATAGTACAACCTGTTAAAATGTCTCTAAGCATGTAGCTTGCAATAGCCACAATCTGATGTGTACATTAGACTGCGTTGTAGATGATCTCTCAACCAACACACACATACACATGCACACCCACACAAACCACACACACACACTCACAAAGTGAAATTGATCTCTCTCTCTCTCTCTCTCTCTCTCTCTCTCACCCACACAAACCACACATACACACTCATAAAGTGAAATTGATCTCTCTCTCTCTCTCTCTCTCTCTCTCTCTCTCTCTCTCTCTCTCTCAAACATACACACACATGGTACAAGCTTTTTAAATGTCTCTAAGCATGTAGTTTGCAATAGCCACATTCTGATGTATACATTAGATCG
>NC_141055.1:40684380-40694380 GCF_041138505.1 Cibotium barometz
CACTCTCTCTCCCTCCTTTACCATCTCTAAGCAAGGCTAGAAGGTATGGGGAGGGCCTACAGTAAAAAAGTGCAAGAATAACTACACTGGAGCACATCCATTGGAGGGTGAATCACCGGAGCACATCGAGCCAGTCGGGAGCGCGGACCAACACAGGAGGTGACCGCGTTGCCAACAACATGCAACCCCCCCTCTCTCTCTGGAACCATGCATTCTACCCCCCCCTCTCTCACTCTCTCTCTCTCCCTCCTTTCCCATCGCTCTAACGACCATAAGGTATGGGGAGGGCCTACATTAAAAAAGCACAAGGATAACTACACTGGAGCACGTCTAGCTAGAGGGCGAATCACCAGAGCACGTCGAGCCGGTCGAGAGTGCAAACCAACACAGGAGGCGACCACATTGCCAAATGCCTAAAAGAAACACAAAGAGTTAGATTAGCCTGCTAATAGCCTACAAGAAACATAAAGAGAGAAAGAGAGAGAGAGAGAGAGAGAGAGAGAGAGAGAGAGAGAGAGAGAGAGAGGCTCACCACCAAGGAATAGGAGAGGGGACGATGCGTGGATAGGAGAGGAGCTCGCGCATTTGCAAATAGGACGAAAAGGATGAAACGAAGGAGAAAACGAAGGAGATGGCGCGTATGCCTTCATCAAATTTGGAGGCGGAGGTGGCTGTTGCAACCTGGGACCTGCAAGAAAGGCAGCCCATTGCTTGCATTAACCAAGCAATGATGACGGCGGGCGGGCGGGCGGCTCTTGCAGAGCTTAACATGGAAGGTGAAAAAAAGCTTACACATGGCAAGCCATGTAAGCCGTGTAAGATATATAGAGAAGCAAGTGTGAAAGGTCTAATTAATGCTTTTGCACTCATGAAATTTCAGGGTTTTGGCAAAATTAAGCATTAATTGTCTTAATTAAAGGTGTTGTATACACCAAAATCTGGGGATTTTCGTGCAAATTTGGGCTTTTCAAATTTTGGTAAAATCTTCAAATTAAAGCCTTTGTACATGTAAAAATTTGGGGGTTTTTGGATCTTCAAAATCTGTATCAAATCAGCTGCAAAGTCAGAGAAAAATTGGGACTTTTACCAAAATTTCCCTCTACATCCAAAATTGAAGCTTGCACAATAGCCCAGAAAATTAGGGGTTTTGCTCAAATTGACCTCCTGAGCCAAATTTGAAGAGTTAAGAGCTCTTGCATTTTGGGGCTTCCCAAAAATTGGCTTCCCATACCAAACTTGATGCTTTCTGTGTGTCAATTATCTTCAACCCCATTGGTACCAGAGGCAGTAGAATTGCGGCCTTGTCGACACTGCTTGGCTCCACTAAAGCAATTTTCGTGTCACCAATTCTTCCCCTTATGCGGATCCACCAACATTGAATTCCTGATGTTATCTTGGGGCTTAGGCTATGGTCTCTTGATGTTATCTTGAGGCTAGGTTATGTTATGTTCTCTTGTGTAGAGGATCATAACTACTCACCTACCATTTCACACTATAGCTACATGTTGCTGGATTGGAGTTATACCTCTTGATGGTATGGGACAACCAGGTAAAGGTATGATGTACTTCATTATAATTCATGTGTGCATCCTTTGGGCTCGATCGGGGGTGGTCGGGTGGATGAGTTTATGCCTGATTTATGCATGTTTATGCATAACAATTATCTAGAGAGATCAGTGGTATCAGAGCAATCTCTAGTTAATTGTTGTTATTTTTTCTTTCTATTTGTAAATTTTTGACATTTTTGAAGTAAATTTTCATATTTACTAAATAAAAATGTTATTTTGTTGATTTGTGTTGATGATTTTCACGTGGATCATCGATATGGCAGTTAGAACGCGTGTTGGATGAATCGACGTTGCGGGGAAATTCCGTGAGTTTAATGCTATTTTTTTCTATTTTTTATGGTTTAAAATAAGCATTAATGGAAAGTTTTACCAAAATACCACATATTCTATTGTGGATATTTTTGGTAGAATGGATTCTCTAAATTTCTATAATTTTTAGGAATTTTTTCTAATTTTTAAAATTTTTTAGAGCATTTTTATTGAAAAAAATATATTTTTATGCATTTTTACGAATTTTCTGTAGATATTCTATCCATTTTCTGCCCATTTTTTGCTGAAATGCAATAGGGGAAGCATGTTGATGCATGGAATGCTCTCCCGTGTGCGTGGGATTCTGTTCGTCTCTTAAATCTGAATTTCTCTTCTATTTTTATCCCGCCCGTGTGAAAGCCTCTTAAGGCACAATTTTATTCAACACTAATTATAATTAATTTTTAAGTATGATTAAACTTTGTTTAATTAAAATCTTTAATCAAAAGTTAATCAACCTCCTCTCTAACAGAGAAGGAGAGGGTGGAGAGAGAATGGAGTGGAGAAGATGGAGAGGAGAGAAGAGATGATTTCTATCACTCTCTCAGTGTAATTCGCGCAGGCGAGAGGGGGCGCTGCGCCACAGCCGCTCGGCGAAATTCAAACCCCGCCATAAAATCTTTTTTTTTTAAAGCTTATAAGCTTTAAGCTTTAAAAAGCTTTTTAATATTTAAAAAAATGAGTTTTTTTTAATTTAAAAAAAAAACCTTTTGAAAGCTTTTCAAAAAAGCTTGAAAAAAAAGGCAAGAAAAAAAAAAAGAAAATATGAAATTTGAGATAAAATTCTCTTAATTTTTTTCAATTTATTTTCTTGAAAACTCTTGGCTTTCCGCATTCCCGGCGGGAAACCTTTTGGCTTTTCGCATTTCCGAAAAATCTTTTAACCTTCTTTTGGATTCCAGAAACTTTTGACCTTTCACATTCTGATTTTTTTTTGTCTTTTCATTTTCCCGAAACTATTGGCTTTCCGTATTCCGGGAAGACTGTTGGGATTTCAAAATTTTTTGACCGTTCGTATTCTAAATGCGTTCGAGGTAAATTAAAATTTTTAAAAAATTCCTGAAAATTAGTGAAAAATTGGACAAAGGTTATTTTAAATTTTTGGAAAATGTGGGGTTGGTGTTTGTCATGTGGTGTGTCCATTCGGACACTCCTAACTATTCAAATTTCTTTAAAAATATATTTTTTAATCCAAAAAATTAGAAAATCCATAAAAAATTTGTAAATTTTCATTGGATTTGAGAATTGTCAGGCGAAATTGGAAATTTTGTGAACGATGGGATTCTTAAGAGAAATTAGGAATATTCTAGAAATTATTTTTAGAAATCCTAAAAAATTAGTATTTTTAAAATATTAATGGTATTTTGGTAAATTTAATTGCTAATTTTTTTTGAAAAAATATAGGTTTAGAATGCCATAAGATAGGTTTGGTGGAATTCAAAATTATCGTATTTTGAGGCCCTATAAAATTAGGGAAAATTGGAAAAAAATCATGAATTTTTTTTTCTCGAGAATTTAATATTTTTGAGGGTTATTTAATGTTGAAGTACATTTTCTCGTACTGACATTAGATAGATGCGGGTTATTCGTATATTATTAATACGATTGTACCTCGTATTAGTAGTTATTTTTGTTTGGATTAATTCTAAACGATGTTTTATGATTTTTACCATTGTTTAGCCAATCTTTTTGGACATGTTCCTTAATTTCTTTTGATGGCTATAATCTACGTTCAAAGTGTGTTTCACCTTTGACACTTTTCCATGATAATTTATTTTACACTTGTTTAAGTGTGGCCTATGCTTAATTTTCCAATCCTAAGACAAATTCTATCATGGGTTAGTTGATCTGTTTGTTTTGGTGGATTTGATTGGATGTTTTCCAAGTTTTATTTGGACTCACCAGGTTTTGCCTAGATCACTTGTGTCTAGGGGTTTTTTATTGAGTGCTACATACATGTGTTTCACTTGCTTACTTTGGAGTTTTGCTTGAACAAGATCATGTTCATATACTCCGGATCGATGAGTTGGTCACCCACCACCAATTTTAATGCTTCTTTTGGCATGATTAATGTCCATTAGATGGCATGCATTGATTTTTATGATCAACTATGATTTTTATGGATTCGAGAAGATTTTATGCTTTTATCTATGATTTTATAAGGATCTTTTGATCTTCAAATAATATCATGTGCTTTGAAGGTCGCAATAGCCTTCGTTTTTTGCATCGAGGGATTTCATGCGTGATATGCAAGAAATGCTAATCGAAGCTCAGGATTCTATCAGGAGTGCTCAGGATAGGGCACTGTTCTATGCTGATAGAGGACACTCAACTTGGTCTTTTGAACCAGGAGCGTTGGTTTATTTAAAAGTTCCTAAAGATTTTTAGACTTTGTCAAAAGGAAAATGCTCGAATTTATCTCCTAGATATTGTGATCCATTTCGATTTTTATACATCGGATTGGTACAGTTGCGTATGAACTTAAACTACCTCCACATGTTAGAATTCATCCAATCTTTCATATCAATAGATTGAAAGGGAAACTAGGAGGTGAGGATAACACAGTTACTCAAGAACTTGTTGAAGTCGAAGAATTATCCTATGTTTCACATGAACCTGATAAGGTACTTGAATTTAGGAAAAAGAAACTTTGTAGTTGACTAATCCTTGAGGTTAAAATTAGGTGGAAAGATAGGGAAATAGAGGATTCAACTTGGGAGTCAATTGAGATTGTTCAGCGTAGTTCTCCTTCTTTTCATTGCAAGAGTGCAATGTTTTGAGAGAGGGGAAGTATGTTATATGCACATTATGTGTGCATATACTAGGAGACTAACCCACATTAGGCTTGTGAGCATGGGAGCATGGGAACAAGCTCTAGTGGAGCATGGGTTAGGACTAACCTTAAGGGTTAAGGTTAGGGTCAGGCATCCAAGGGTCACACATGGGAGATAGAGAGTCAAGAGTCAAGAGTCGCTTGAGGGCCCTCCTATATAATAGGGTTAAGGTTAGGGTCAGGCATCCAAGGGTCACACATGGGAGATGGAGAGTCAAGAGTCAAGAGTCACTTAAGGGCCCTCCTATATAATAGGGGTATGGGGCACACTCAAGGGGGGCTTAGGCTAGGGTCTCTTGATGTTATCTTGGGGCTTAGGCTATGGTCTCTTGATGTTATCTTGAGGCTAGGTTATGTTATGTTCTCTTGTGTAGAGGATCATAACTACTCACCTACCATTTCACACTACTATAGCTATATGTTGTTGGATTGGAGTTATACCTCTTGATGGTATGGGACATCAAGGTAATGGTATGATGTACTTTATTATAATTCATGTGTGCATCCTTTGGGCTCGCGGGTGGTCGGGTGGATGAGTTTATGCCTGATTTATGCATGTTTATGCTGCATAACAATTATCTAGAGAGATCTTAGGGTTTTAACAGTGAGTACAATGACTTTTTTAAAGCTTAATCTCATTAAAATTCTATGTTTATTACTTAGCTAATGGAGCAAATTTTCCATGCATGTTTATTCCTCTCTCTTAGGTTATGTTGCTCTTACTTTGCCTAATTTGCATGCTCTTTACTCTAACTTTAGTTTGCCCATCATGCTGGGCTACTCAAATCTCATTATTATTTTCTCTTAAACTCGGTCTACCCAATGATATATTACAAATATTCTCCACTCTAAGGTTACTCACTGAATCCCATCATCATGCTAGTCATTGTCGATATGTATATGTCCACCACATGAAGTTTCTTTTTCTTCTCCAACATTACCTTGGGTCTCTATATCCGATAGAGACTCAAAGTTTTAGAGTCATTTTTTGACTACACTATTTGAGAACTTAGATACTAAATTATATTTCACACCACATTTAATCCTGATAACTAAAAGTGACCAATAGCACCATTTTAGATTTACTTAGAGCATATGTTTTCTTCTCAACCAAAAATTGGGATGAATATATTCACTTTTACAATTTGCATATTACAATACACCTCACTTAGCTATTGGAAGAGCTACATTTATAGGAAGACTTTATCATTCTCTGACTTCACATCTTTCTATAGAATACCAAGTGTTGAGGATTTTATACAAAATTTTGATATTATATTCCAACAAGTATGACAAGCTATTTGTCAATCTCAAGAGTAGTATACCAAAAAGGCAAATAAGAAGAGAAAGGATATATCATTTAAAGAAGGCGATTATGTTCTCTTAAAAATTGAGAAAAGAAGACTCAAGAGTGTAGAGAAGCATTTGGTTGTGAAATTGGCACCAAGGTATTATGGACCATTCGAGATTATTAAAAAAATTAACAATCTTGCTTATTAATTAGATATATGCCCCATCACATTCAAGCATACACAATTCCTTTCGCGTTAATTTGTTGAAACCTTTTTAAGGACCACTTCCTACACATCCATTCTATAAAGAAGAATCGATTATTATTGATCAAGAAGAATAACTTGAGCCTGATACTATTATTGATGAAATTATCAATACACCATCACATGCACACATAATGTTTACACGAATTATTTTTGGCCTTTAATAATCTTCCTAGAGAAGATGCTCACTCGATGCATACACAATTTTTTCCTTCTTATCCAAACCTCATTCACTCATATAAGCAAACACATAACTGAGGTTAGTAAGCCAACTCAAGCAAGAGGGAATGTTAATTCTCATCATTCTATGGTTATTGAGGATGCCTAGGTGACCATTGTACTATGTTGATTTGGCCGTGATTTTAAGTAGTCCTTATTTTAAGGAATGATTATTCATATATTTTAGTCATAAAATCAGCATATTATAGAGGGAAACAAAAACTACATAGATTTAAGAGTTGTCCTTATTTTGATTGGCTGAAAAATATGTTTTTTTCAAGCACTGGACACGATCTCAAATCAAACTCACCTCTCCATGGGATGGACTAAAAAGGGGAGGGAAAAAAAACAAAAAGATCAAGACCCTTGCATTAATCCGATCAAATAGTACACCAAATACTATGAGTAATACTACCTAGAGTCCCTACAATATTTACAGGTGTGATGGTCGGCCGGCCACCAGTCGGCGGACTTTCATGTGTGAGATCCATCCAACGACGTCCGGCAAGTTCTCTGCCACCAATCAAACTTTTTGGAGATCATGTGCAAGCGTTCGACGAGGTCCGATCGGTCACTCTTTTGCCAGATGAAGCCCACCAGTCAAAGACGTGTGCAAGCTATCTGCCTTTCTTTGCCTGCGTTATTTAAGGTTCAAAGCTTGTATGTTTTTAATTAGCCTATGGTCACTTCAATTATTATAAAACATTATATGCACTATAACAATTTTCTTAATTAATTAATATTAGGAGGCATAAACCAAGGGCTCTTCATTTGGCTAGAAAAACCATACAATGCAAGGCTCTACCGATGTTAATACCTCTCTCTCTCTCTCTCTCTCTCTCTCTCTCTCTCTCAAAAACAATGTCAGCTATGGGGTCACAAGAATCATCTCATCTCATCTCATCTCTCTATTGTTATATACATTTGATGTAACAGATGAAAGTGCCATATGTTGTGTGCTTGTCACCATTATTACCTGGTTGTAGTAGAGATTAACAGTCTGAAAAAAGTAATTTTTCATAGTAGAATGTTGCCCCAATGACCCCAAAAAGTCACAAATCCATGTGTTCGTGAGGCATCCTCTTAACATTCAAGGAAAGACATAAGGGGAGTTTGGGCAGGAGCCATCAAGCCTCTGATGGAAGGTGGGTTTAAACAGGACATTAAGAGAGGTACCATTGTCGTACAGTCCTAGGGCTTCTCTGCATAGTTTAGGATGGCTCCAACGGTGTCGATGGCTCCATAGCAAGGTCATGCCATCAGCAGTACGGAACAAGACGGTATCAGGCCCTGTGATGACATCCGCATGAGAGCTACCATCCTTGTTGAGGCGGTGGAGAGGGATTCGATCTAGTACCTCCCACACCAGTTCAACTTGATCCAATTCCCAAATGCTCAGCTGGATCATGTTGTGGCGGTGAAGGTGCTTCTTTACATTCTGGGGCAAATACAGTCCTGCAAGCATGATGGAATCACCTGCCTGGAAAGGCTTTAGGCCCCAGCAACGGCCCACAGGTGGGAGAATTTCTTCATGTAAAACATTGACCCCCATTGCAAAATCAAAAACAGCAAAGCAATTGGGATGATGCACGCAGCCCGAGAGCTTCACCATGTACAGGCAACCACCGATGAGGGAAACCATGTCTGAGGAGCTGTCCATGGAGAGCTTATTGTAATCGGAGTAGTAGGCGAGATACTCGTTGGGGAAGGGCAGGTGCACCCAAGCCATGTCGAAGGAGCTGTAACTGACTATTCCCTTTGGCGATATGTAGACAAGCTGGAAGCCTCGCTCCCCATCTCGATCTGTGAACTGTATGCAAGCCATCCCCGAGAAGCCTACAGCGATTTCGCACGGAAGAGGCGGCAGGAGGAGGGAGGATCTGGAGAAAGGGTTGCAGAGCCAAAGGCGCATCGGGCCTGTGTACTCCAGACGGAAGCAAAGGAAGCCGGCCAAAGAGGCAGGAGAGAGGTGAATCTGGGTGAGCTTTTCCAAGTTAGGGACGGGGAGAGAGATGGAGGAGCACTGCGAGGAAGAAAGGCAGAGAACACTGAAGCAGGGGCTGCGTCCATGGTGGGGCTCCTTCAGAGTTTTCAACAGGAAGACGGGGGTCGGGCAGCTGCGTAGGAAGTGAGGGCAAGATAGGAGGCATCTCCATGCCTTGCAGACGAAGGAGTATCGCAGGATGTCAAGGAAGGGCAGCTTGCAGAGGACGAGAGGGAAAAGAGCGTGAGGCATGTGCCGCCACAAGTGGGAGTGCATCGGTTCCCCTATAGCTTCGCCATCGACGACTTCCATCGCCTTCCTGTGCTCAGCTTAGCCCTGCGCAGCGTATTGGGGTTATATCCAAAGTCCCCAAAAAAAAAAAAAAAAAAAAAACATATTTCTTAACCGGTTTTATAACTAAAATACATGAAAAATCATTCCTAAGGCTACTTAAAATCTCAGCCGGTTTTTCTTAATTCTGTTTTTTTCAAGCACTTATGTGGATGCCTACAAGCTTGCCTCAAGCTGTGGGCATGTAATTTGAACTTTGAAGTCGTTGCCCACAAGGGGGTGATCCACTCATTTGTGCATGCAAGTCTTAATTTGGACTTCCACGTGCTAAATTTCACGAAAAAGTGGAAGAGATCCCCATATTTCCGTTCCATCTTACTCACTCAGAGTCATGGATGAAAGTGGAAGAGATCCCCATATTTCCGTTCCATCTTACTCACTCAGAGTCATGGATGAAAGTGGAAGAGATCCTGAAATTTTTGCACCATCCTACTCGCCCAAAGTTGTGGATGAGGAGTCTACCTTGTCCATCTCGGGTTTTTTGCCTAAAAACCTTCCTCTAATGTGTAAAGCCCCTAAGCTTTGGAGTACTCCATGAAAATAACTATTGAATTGAATTCACAATAATCACTTGTTCTCGGCCTATTTCTTCCCTTAAGTAGACATCTACATATAGGCAATCTTAATAATGGTCACAAGTCTTCAAAAGAGGGTCCTTCCCTTCCTTTACTCTTTCATTCTTAGGTTTGACCTTTCCCCTTTGTGTGTGCGCGCGCACGTGCGTGTGTGTGTGTGTGTGTGTGTGTGTGTGTGTGTGTGTGTGTGTGTGTGTGAGAGAGAGAGAGAGAGAGAGAGAGAGAGAGAGTAGCCGCGTAATGTGGGACAGTACCCCATCTCACTTCCTTCTTTTCACCTTTGCTCTTTCAATTGTTGTATGTGTGTTTGTGTGTGTGTGTATGAGCGAAGAGAAAGACAGAAGCCTTCTAACATGAGACAAGACCCCACCTTCCTTCCTTCTTTTCACCTTTTCTCTTTTGATGGCACTCTCTCTCTCTCTCTCTCTCTCTCTCTCTCTCTCTCTCTCTCTCTCTCTCTCTCTCTCTCATCCAAAATTTTTACAATCCCAAATTAGCCACTGCTCAAGTGGCGTGTGCCACTTCGCAAGTGGCATGTGTTCTCAACCAAACCTCATCAACATCCAATGACCTGCAATATCATACATTTCTAAATGTTGCATCTC
>NC_141055.1:40696880-40746880 GCF_041138505.1 Cibotium barometz
ACAGGGAAGGGGTCACCACCTCAGGTCTCCAAAGCCTCAAGAAAGCTTCCCGTCACTTTCGCATGTGATCAAAACCGCCATGTAACTTCCCCCACTGACCGCGGAGGGTGTGAATGATATCAAGCCATATGCTCCTAATGGACTCATCCCGGCGGAGTGTGGGTACCCTCGATGGCCTCGCTACATCTAGATCACCAAATGTGTCAGGCTGCTATGCTACTACAAATATCTCATCTCTGGCATGATCCTGGCTGCCAGTCGCCTATAGGTGGGGCTGTTACTAGAACTTCTACAATACAATGGTGAGATACCTAAAGGGCTAGCCCTCCCCCATCCTCCTCATAAGCCCTGACAACTCTAGCCTATGTGGCCCAAGAAATAGTGCCCCATGTAAGTAATGATTCAGGTTGATGCTTTATCCATAGTGAAGATGCGGAGAATCCATGGCCAAATCTGCTAAGCCTTCATGCAATCTCAACTACAATGTCTCTAAGACTACTGAGGGTGGCCGCGCACCATGGGCAAGCTGCTTGTCAACCTCCAAGTACCGACCACCAAACTCATATGTGCCATCAACCAAAGAAAGAGGGTGATCTTTCTAGGCCAAAAGTTTCACAAAGCCTCTTCCAGGAATCTGAAAGGAAACGTTGTGAGAGGCCGTGTGATGACTGGTCATTGTGCTGCTACTGCTTCCTGTGGCCTAGTCATGTTGTATATGAAAAGAAGGGGGAATCCAGAGTATCCTCTCGATCCTCGAGGTCATGCCAAGTCCACTCTCTCGAGTACCACTGTAAGCGCATGAGAGGTTGGCACTCCCATATCCATAGCCGCAAGAATCTCTGTCTGGCTACCTTGGCCATTGTTGGGTGTATGTGCCATTCTCGTGCCTGAAAACCAATCACCCTCACCCTCTGCAAAGTGAAGCCATTGAAATCCTCTAAGGGGAGCTTGGATCTCTCTAGTCTACCATGGTATCCAATAGAAAAAGTGAGCAAACCACTGTCCTTATTCGCTCCTTGGACCACCACGAGAATATCGAGTCTGGTAAACACGCTTAGCCACACTTGGGGGGTTGGATGGGAGTCAGCCACTCCTAAGGGATAGCTGAGTCGATGTCAATATGCTGAGCATGTCTCTACCCCGAGCCCTTGTCAGGCCTCTCTCCTGTACCTCCGGTAATTGCCTGTGTTGTGCGGTCCAATCTCCAAATACTTGGCAGGTCCTATGCTCAAGGCGCCCCATGATACATGTGGTCGGGCCCCCAACATGTGGCCACTTAGAGCTATCTGTCTAAGGGCTGGCCTGAGATCCTAAGCTTGAAGTAGGCTGGCTACAAATATATCCTCAAAAGCTGGACTAAAACCACGGGCCCACATCTCTATGAAAATCCATCTGGTACTCTGCGAAAAAGGGCCCCCAAGACTCAGGGTGCAGGCTGAAATCCAAGCTAGTAGGAAATCCTTCCAAGGCTCACCACAAGGAAGGAGTCCTCTAACAATCAACTTGCCCAGTAGGGAACGACTCTGAATAGCAAGGTCAATGAGTCCTAACCCCCCACTACGACATGACTGACATTAGGCAAAATATGGACTCTCATTTTTGCCCCTTAAGGATTTCCACACCTCCTCTCTCTAGAAGAATGGGCTCATGGTGAAATTTGTGCAAATCAAATCAAAAGTTGGAAAAGATTGCACATTTGGAGTCTACTCATTGAGACCTTCCCAATGATATATAGCATGATGGGAAATTTTGATTATTCAAGAAGTCCCCAAATTAGTGATGATGTGACATGTTAGAATAATCAAAATTTCCCATCATGCTATATATTATTGGAAAGGTCTCGATGAGTAGATTCCAAATGTGTAATCTCCACCAACTTTTGATTTGATTTGCAAAAATTTCACCCATGAACCCATTTTTCTAGAGAGAGGAGGTGCGAAAATCTTGGGGAAAAAATGAGAGTCCATATTTTGCCTAATGATGATCACTCTCCATGCCACCTTAGCCTTGGCTGGCCTCCCGTCAAACTACCAGCCCATAAGAAGTTTTGGATCAATCATTGTACCTAGCCAACATGCCCGAGAGACGGCCCAGCATGAAGTGGTACCACATGGTAGCAAGAAGTACTCGGTTTGCCACCACCACTCTACCTGCTAGGGAAAGCCTTTTAGAACTCAAGTATAAAAGCTTCTTCTAAATACTCAGAAGAAGCGAGACGAGCTACTACTACTCGAGAGAGATATCAATGCCCACCTGGAAGCCAAGATAACAAACTAGATTGCCCCTCCACATCCACTAGATGCCAAGTTGGGGTGGGTGCTGATCCTACCAAGAAACCACATGACTTGTGCCAGTTAATCTGTGCTCCGAATGCGCGACAGAAAATCTCAATCACCTCCATGAATCTTTGGAGGTTCCCTACATCTCAAAAAAAGAAAGTTGTTGTGTGTCGTCTGCAAACTTTGAGTCAAGCAACTCCTCCTACATGCGGAGGGGAAGACGCAATCCCTGAAGCCCGGTCTCCTAGGCTGAGAGAAAACTACTCATGGCCTCGATGACGAATAGGAAGAGGTAAGGTGCCAAAGGATAACCCTACCAAACTGTGAGCGGGAAAGGGGGAATTTGTCTCCAAGGGCTCCTTGTATAAGAACCTGGCTGTGTGAAATCTTGAGACTCCACAAATCCACTCCATGGGGAATCCCATCTGGCTCATCGTTCCCTCCAAAAATCTCCAATCCACCCTATCATAAGCTTTCTCAAAGTCTAGGAGTAGCACTATGAGTTCCTACTACCACAACGTGGCCAAAGCTATCGCCTCCCAAAAGGTGAAAATGTTATCCAGGGTGCTCTTATCCTGAACAAAGCCGGTTTGAGTGTCATGAATCGAGTATGAGAGAAAGGGCTGAAGTGTCCTACTGATGGCATTGGCCAAGATCTTGTAGGCCATCCCAAGAAGAGTGATGGGTCTCCACCATCGAATCTCCAATCTGTCACCACCCTCTTTAGGGAATCAATGTATCAAAACCTTGAGAGCCTCTCCAATCAAGTGTATCAGACCCTTCAAGAGCCTCTCTAGCATGGCACTTGTGGTCATAATCTCATTGAAGGCAATTGGAAGGCCGCCTTCCATGAGGTCCCAGTGATCCCCTTTTCAAAATAATAAAAGATCTTGTTTCTACCTGTTTTGGGGCCTAGAGAGAGGTAATTTAGTTTTTAGATATCTTTGGATGGAAAAATATCCTTTCTTATTAAAATAAATTCCCCCGAAACAGAAGTTTAAAAAGAAATTCCTAAGGTGCATTACTAATAAATTATAATCTCCACAAAAGACCTTAGCCTAAAGGTCCAGATTTTCTGAAAATTTTGGATTAAGGTTCTTATGGACCAATAAGATTAATCCAAATGTAGGGAGGAGATAAATTGAAGAATAAAAGAAAACCCCCCCCCAAAAAAAATGAGTAAATGCTCACATAAGATGAAGAGTGGACTAAGGACCAAAGAAAAGATTAAAAATTTGAATTTTGACACCTAAGAGTGGGGACCTCCCCTCATGAAGTAGGCACCTTTTTCTCATCATTACCCCCCAATTTTAAATCAATTAAATGAGATATTTTATCTCTCCTCTCTCCTATTTCAAAACTAGATCCAAAAAGTAAGCTAAGTTGACCCAAAAATGGTCAAAAAATTGACCAAACTGATCTGGAAAATTCTAGAATCAGTTTGCTTGGTTTGAGGCTTGCTTTTTCCTATAAATAGAAGCCTCCCCCTTTGTAAAAGCTTAATGGTGTTTGCGCATTGTTACTCTACTCCTGCCCTCCTGAGCCATCTACATTGAATTTCTTGATAGTTCAATTGTTTTTGGCCTAATCCTCTCCAAAGTGAATTGGTGGCCACTCTTGCTTCAAACAAGAGTAGAACCCTCAATCCCTCAAGCCAAAGGAAAGCCTACAAGCTCCATGTAAGGTAATTTTTCTAACTTGTTTAATTTTTAAATCTATGGTTTTCTTGATTTTCATGTTTTACTATTGATTGAATTAAATTCAAATGCTATGCCTTTGAGGAAAAGGCCACCCCTTCTCTTCTTTACATTAATCCTAGAAAGATTAACTAAAAGATTAATTAAACTTTTCTTATTGTTTACTCTCTTGAAATGGTCCGCTACAAAGGAGGTTATGGTAAAATTTTAAAAATTGTGTAGATTAGAGTCCTATACATCTAATTTGGGTTAATTTAAGTCACATAAAGAATGATAAAAATGAGAAATGGTCAGCCGCTACAAAGGAGGTTATGGTAAAATTTTCTAGAATTTTGTGGAAAAGAAAGTTTGTTTTTATGTTATTCCAAAAGAGTAATTCCCACCATTTTTGAATCTAAAAGAAATATTCTAATTACTCCATGTACATATTCACCTATGAATATGCATGGATATCACTGACATTAATTATTAAAATAATTGATTTCTATGCATAGAAAGATGTATAATAAAATTTTTTTTATTATAAATGCGTATTCTCATTAAATTTAATTTCTCTGCTTAGAAAGATGCATAATGAAAAAAAAATTATTATAAAAGTGTTATTCTCATTAAATTTAATTTCTATGCATAGAAAGATGCATAATGGAATATTTTTTATTATAAAAGTGTTATTTTTATTAAATTTCATTTCTATACATAAAAAGATGTATAATGGAAATTTTTTTATTTATAAAAGTGTTATTCTCATTAAATTTAATTTCTATTCATAGAAAGATGCATATTGAAATTTTTTTTATTATAAAAGTGTTATTCTCATTAAATTTAATTTCTATGCATAGAAAGATGCATAATGGAAAATTTTTATTATAAAAGTGTTATTCTCATTAAATTTAATTTCTATGCATAGAAAGATGCATAATGGAAATTTTTTTATTGTAAAAGTGTTATTCTCATTAAATTTAATTTCTATGCATAGAAAGGTACATAGTGAAAAAAAATTTTATTATAAAAGTGTTATTCTCATTAAATTTAATTTCTATGCTTAGAAAGATGCATAATGGAAATTGTTTTTAATTATAAAAGTGTTATTCTCATTAAATTTAATGGAAATTGTTTTTAATTATAAAAGTGTTATTCTCATTAAATTATAATGGAAATTTTTTATTATAAAAGTGTTATTCTCATTAAATTTAATTTCTATGCTTAGAAAGATGCATAATGGAAATTGTTTTTAATTATAAAACTGTTATTACCATTGAAGTTGATTTTTATGCATAAATAGATGCACAAAAAATTTTATATCAAAATTAGAATTCTCTTAAATTCTATGAGAAATTGATAAATGAATAATTAAATACTCTAAGAGAGAAATTTCTATCGTTTTATACTCACATGGATTGTAAAAAGAAAATTAAGAAAATCTATCGAGATCGAAATATTCAGATAAATGAATAATTTATTCCTCATTGGAATTCCTAACTAATTTAGAAATCGGTTAAGTGAATATTCAAAGAAAGAAATTTAGTAAAATAGTAACTGAATTATCAAACCTTTTCGAGAAAGATAGTTCAGCAAAAATCTTATCAGACTCGAACCTTGAATCAGACTATGACCAAGACCAAACTCTTTCATCAGTTTTGAGGAAAGAAGATGTGACCAGTTTAGAAAAATACCCTCAAAACTCCCGCCAAATCTGAAACTAAGTTTGAGACCCTTCGAATTGATCTATGGATCAAGGTTACAGAATTCGAGGAATTTCGGTATGAAATTCAGAATTCTGTTCAAGAAGTTTGGGGATACTGATTCAAGATATACTTATTGTATTCAAAAGAAAATCAAGGTTACAAAATTCGAGGAATTCTGGTATGAAATTCAGAATTCCGTTCAAGAAGTTTTGGGGATACTGATTCAAGATATACTCATTGTATTCAAAAGATATACTCATTATATTCAAGATATATGAGAGATTGGCGTTCCAATTGATTGCACCCTTCACCATCCTCACTTGAAATGGTGCTGGTTCCAACTTTGCAATTTTCAACTTCAAAAATTCAGTTTTTGACAAAATATTCACTCTAGAACCGCCATCTAGCAAAACATCATAAAAAATTCTATCATCAAACTAGTTGAACAGTTGGAACAGTAAAATCCACATCATCAAGACTGATCTGATAACTCCCCACACTTTGCTCCAATTCATTCAAAATTTTTGGAACTTTTGACTTCCCCGCGGCCAAATAAAATCGATCTCTGAATATTGGAACCAATGAAAGCAATTGATCCAATGTGAAATGCATTGGGGTATTTAGCAATTCCTAAAACAATGCTTCTGACTTTTCCCCATTACTCTCCACCTTCTTCAGTAACTTTGCCTTTCCCTTCGGAATTGGATCTTCTTTTTGTGCTTTCAGAATCTCTTCTGCTGCCTCATCACAAACATCCTTCTGCTCTTCCCAATCCAAAGGTGGTTTTAGTTTTGCTTTAGCACGTGTAACTACCATCACTTCCGGATCCTCTAGCCGACATTGAGAACAATCACATTCACGAGAACAATCCGCCGATACCTGATTTGTCCCATGATCTTGAGGAATCTCTACTTCTATCAAATTACTTTGTGGTGCTTTATCCTTTTCTCCTTGTTGTGCAGGTGGTGCAGGAGGTAATTGAGGTAACTGCTCACTAGGTCCCTGCTGATTCCACCCTTGTTGATTCCAACCCTGCGGATTCCATCCCTGCTGATTCCAACTAGGTGGTTGTTGCCAATTCTCTTGTTGTGGCCAACTCTTGCTGACCCCAATTTCCTCCCCATAATGGTCTGAAATTTTGCCATCCGCCAAATCTTGGTGTTTATATTTAAAATAAAACAATATGCATCTTTCTATGCATAGAATTTAATTCTAATGAAAATCACTCTTTTATGATTTAAAAAAACCAATATGCATCTTTCTATGCATAGAATTTAAATCTAATGAAAATCACTCTTTTATAATAATAAAAATAACCAATATGCATCTTTCTATGCATAGAATTTAAATCTAATGAAAATCACTCTTTTACAATTAAAAAAAATAACCAATATACATCTTTCTATGCATAGAATTTAATTCTAATGAAAATCACTCTTTTATAATAAAAACAATAACCAATATGCATCTTTCTATGCATAGAATTTAAATCTAATGAAAATCACTCTTTTATAATTTAAAAAAATAACCAACATGAATCTTTCTATGCATAGAATTTAATTCTAATAAAAATTACACTTTTATAATTATAAAAAATATCCAATATGCATCTTTTTATGCATAGAATTTAAATCTAATGAAAATCACTCTTTTATAATAATAAAAATAACCAATATGCATCAATGTGATGAGCTATGGTGGATCAAATGCTAGAATTAACATTATTAACAAAGAGATTAGATGATAATTAAGATGTGATGAGCAATTAAATTGATAGCTTAATGTAGGCATGGATAATAAAAAACCAACAAATTCTCATTAGGCCAATGCCTTAATTTATAGAGTTTACATCCAAGCATCTAATCCTAGTGATTTCTCCTTGATTTACTCCACCTCTTTTGCTTGATTCTCTCCACCTCTCCGAGAATATCTCCACACCTCCTAAATCTCCTCATGCTACCCTTTATTCTCTCCCAGTAGATACTTCTCACCTTTTCACAAGTTCTCTCACATTTACAGATTCTCTTTTATAGCCTCTTGCTAAGGGCTTGTTCCCGCACACACCCTATTCACTTGTATATTTCAACAGCAGCCAGCTTATAGAACATGAAGCTTGGAGTGTTTAAATTGTCTTAGAGACCCACTATTCATTAGAGTGTTTAAAATAGCCTAGCTTGGAGACCTACTCTCCTTCTAGCTTCGCTGCATCAAACCTTGGTACGAGTTGTGTAGAGTGATTTAGGCTCAACATGACCATAGAGATTGTAAACAGCCACTCGGACCACTAGGAATGAAGAGTCAATCCCAACTACCGAATACACGACTATGGGAACCTTGTGGCATGGGGTTGGGATCTTCGTTCTAGACTCAACTCTAGGAGGAGCATATATGCCACAATATGAACTAGCCTTGCACATCTATCCTCCACAGTACCTAAACTTGCCCTCAGATGTAAGGGCAACACCCAACATATGCCATGCCTCCACCAACCTACCCATACCCGTACTATCACCACTACCTCAACCTCCACCTACACCACTACCCTTTGCTCTAACCATTAAAGATATCTTGAGGATAGAAACCTACCTCAACCTCCACCTACACCACTACCCTTTGCTCTAACCATTAAAGATATCTTGAGGATAGAAGCCCAAATAGGGAGGGGTAGCAATGGGGCTAGCAACAACACCACCATCGTCAAAGGTTAGCGGTGTCAAAGGGAAAGAGCCATAGGCCACACTAACCATAGAAGACTTAGTAGCCACACTCATGCAGCAAATGATTAAGCATTGGAAGGTCAGGGTAAGAAAAGATAACCATAGAAGACTTAGTAGCCACACTCATGCAGCAAATGATTAAGCATTGGAAGGTCAGGGTAAGAAAAGATAACATAGGCCAACCACGCCTATCACTACAAGGAAAAGTGACCGCAGGCACGTTTATAGACGCGTTTTGACAACGTGGTTTAAAATGTTATGGGCGCATTTATAAGCGCGTCTAAAATCGTTTTTACTGACAGACGTCTATATGCATGTCTATACGCGTGTCTATATCAGTATAGATACACTTATAGACACACTTATAGGTGCATTTATAGACGTGCTTATAGCCTCCATTATAGACGTGCTCTAGAATTTAAAAAAAATTCCAAAGAGCTGCATGTGCAGATGTACAGCTGCATTTTCTGCACAGGCAGCTCTCTGGTTTAAGGTTTTGCTTACTTGTATATAGACGAATCAAGATCAGCAAAGATATCAACATAAAAACTTAAATTAAAGATAGATATGCACAAAAAGATTTGTGAACACACTTCAAATATTGATTAAAGAAGATGAGAAATTATATTTTATATCCAAAAATTTATCCATACATGATCGTAGCCACATAAGGCTTGAATAAAAACATAGATACATAAAGAAGATGAAAAAATTCATCTTATATCCAAGAAGTTGTTCATACATGATGGTAGCCACATGAGGCTTGAAAAAGAAACATAGTTACATAAAGAAGATGAAAAAATTCATCTTATATCCAAGAAGTTGTCCATACATGATGGTAGCCACATGAGGCTTGAAAAAGAAACATAGTTGCATAAACCAAAACTATACATGAAGAAAAACTGGCGGGCGACTACTCGAAGGAGTCATCACTCTCCGAGTCATCTTGGCCTCCTTCTTGTCCACCTTGTGCCTACATAAAGTGAAGATATATATAAATAAAAATAGAAAGTATTATACAGGTCAAAACATGTTTTGTAAATAAAAATAAAAAGTATTACCTGCATTGGTGTGTTCTCCTTGCTCAATTGTATTGTTCGTCGCAGATGATCCCTTCATCTTGTGAAGGTAATCCCATGTATCTCCTCTACTGTGGTGGGGCAACGATGGTCGCCAGTCTCTGCTGGGGTAGGATCTCTACCCACAATGTCATGCTACATCACAAGACAAACATTATAACACAACTAAAATAGAGAGAATACAAAGAAAAGACATGAAGTTGCACTACACATACAAACTCGGCCTCCCATGATGCACGACCTCCAGATCCGAAGTGCGACGATCCATATCGCTCCATTTATATTCGCCGCACTTCTCTTTGTTGCTAGTTCAATACTCCTTCTAAGAGCTCCTTCTTGGCTTTCTTCCACTCGCCCTTATGAGCAGTAGATGGCTTACCATGTCCATTTTGACCGACATCTATTCGGGCTTTCTCCTCCTTTGCATGTCTCCTTACTAGAGACCTCATATTCTTAAGTATGTCTTTGATTTTGTGTCACGCCCATCTACTGTTAAACCTTTGGTCGTGAGGATTAGGATACTTCTTGTGGACAGCTTTAATGCAATCATCCACTAAGCTCTCCCTTTGCTACCTAAAATGTATAAAGTAGTCTTTATAGTGTGCAAAAACTACTTGGCGCAAGTAGTTTACCACCTCCTTCCCATGAGAGTCATTAACTATGCCACCCACATCTGTGATATCATAATATGATATATCACCATGATGTGGTGGTGACTCTGAAGAACTATCCCAACCCCCAAAGCACTGCCCTAGGCATCCTCTATCTCTCCTCTATCTCCTCTGCCTCCACTTTCACTGCTAGTGTGCGGCATGAGGTACAACTGCCACTATCTCACGACTACCCTTCCTACGACAACGACTGCCACTCTCATGAGAGCCATGATAACTGTGAGGTGTCACATCTCCTGAAGGTGGAGGTGTAGGAGATGTTGTAGCACTAACTAGGGCTGACGGGGATGAGGGGTGAATGTAAAGGCAGGTGAAGTGCCTGGCAAGGGTAAACAGCATGGCAAGGGACTTTGTTGGCGGACCTACTAGTAAAGAGGTGCCTGCTACATAGGCTGCCAACTACTCAGGGGGGTGGGAGTATAGCCAAAGATGCCCTCTACCTCCCTAGCAAACCGTCGTTTGAGACTCGATGAGAGCCTCAACCTATGGGTCTGTGGGACAAGAGGACAAGGATCCATGCCACATCTATACAAACAAAGAGAATATTAAAAAAATATTATACAAGTTAGAGAAGCCTTATGCAAGCATTATGTTTAAAGTACTATGCATAATCTTAAAACACTATGCATAATCTTAAAACACTATGCATTATGTTTAAAGCACTATGCGTTATTCAAGCCATTACGCAAGCCTTGCATAAAGCATTATGCATTAGGTCTTATGCATAAAGCATGCATGAGGCCTTATCAATAAAGCTATGCATGAGGCCTTAAGCATAAAGCTTATGCGGCATAAGGCTTATAAATAAAGCACTATGCATAAGGCCTTAAGCATAAAACTATGCATGAGACCTTATGCATAAGGCTTATGCGTAAAGCACTATGCATAAGGCCTTAAGCAAGCATGAGGCTTTAAGCATAAAGCTATGCATGATGCCTTATGCATAAAGCACTATGCATAAGGCCTTAAGCATATAAAACTATGCATGAGGCCTTATGTATAAAGCTATGCATGAGGCCTTAAGCATGAAACTATGCATGAGGCCTTATGCATAAAGCATGCATGAGCATTATTCATAAAGCATTATGCATAAAGCTTATGCGCAAACCTACAAAATAAATCCCCAACACCCAAGGGTGCAATAATAATAGAGGAAAGATATGAAAGCACTTACCTCTTTTTCGTGATGTTGAAAGAGAGGATTAGAGGACCTACAAAACCAACAAAAGAGTGAGGAAAATATTAGTAATGCATACATACAAAAGCTTATGCAATCTATGCCGCTATGTAAGCCCTAAGCCTTATGTAAGCCCTTGCAAGCCCTAAGCCTTATGCAAGCCCCTACAAGCCCTAAGCCTTATGCAAGCTATGATAAAGCTTATGCATAAAGCATGCATGAGGCCTTATGCATAATAAAGCTTTAAGTATAATGCTTTATGCATGAGGTCTTATACATAATAAATCTTTAAGTATAATGCTTTATGCATGAGGCCTTATGCATAAAGCATTATGCATAAAGCACTATGTATAAGGCCTTAAGCATAAAACTATGCATGAGGCCTTATGCATAATGTCTATGCATAAAGCTACGCATGAGGACTTATGCATAAAGCTTTGCATGAGGCTTATGCATGATGCCTATGCATAAATGAAATGCCTTTGCTCCAAATCTTTTGATGTTGTTAGCATACACCATGAGGTGTTCATAAGTCTCATTCATCAAACACTTCATCAAGCTTCATCAAGTATTCAACATTCCCAAGTGTGCTTATTAGAACTAAAAGTGTTGCTAAA
The DNA here is from genome assembly GCF_041138505.1 of Cibotium barometz. Lineage (NCBI taxonomy): Eukaryota > Viridiplantae > Streptophyta > Polypodiopsida > Cyatheales > Cibotiaceae > Cibotium > Cibotium barometz. Next base: position 40,708,803 of record NC_141055.1, read on the forward strand.
CACTATTGGTGGGTGTAGCCATCAGCAAAGGGGAGTCTCTCAACATTACGGAGTGTTTCTAAGCACTAAGAGTGTTCTTAAACACTAATGGTGTATCTAATCACCAATACAAGTGTCACTAGACACTAAAAATGTGCTCTTAAGCACTAATAATGTTGCTAAACACTAATGGTGATCTTAATCACCAAAGAAAGTGTTCTTTGATACTAATGAAGCTCATCTCCATCAGAATTAGTAGTTGGAAACAAACCCTAAGTGCTAAACCATAAGCTTCATCAACTTAATCTCCTTTTTTATGCAACATCCCTGGCTTGATTAAGGGTTGTTGCACTCTCATAAGCCATTCTCTTTCTACTTAAGCCAAAACATCACAAATTTTTTGGTTTTCTTCTTCATAAATCATCCTTGACGATGCTTTGATTTACACAACCTTGTTGCTTTGATTTACACAACCTTGTTGCTCCTATGAAAATAAACATAAACACATCAAGACAAAACATTAACAAACCCTAAACCTATGATCATTACTCACATCAAGACAAAACATAGACAAACCCTAAACCTATGATCATTACTGTTGTATTTTATACCTCTTGAAGTCATTACTGTGCAGAGAAGATTGTAATCAACAAATAAAGATTAAAACAACAAGAAATAAACAACAACTTACTGCTCACAACTTTGTTGCTCCTGTGAAAATAAATAGCAACACATTAAGATAAAACATAAACAAATCCTAAATCTATGATCATTATTGTGGTATTTTATGCCACTTCAAATCATTACTGTGCAAAGAAGATTGTAAGCAACAAATAAAGATTAAAACAACAAGAAATAAACAAATAAAGATTAAAACAACAAATAAAGATTAAAACAACAAGAAATAAACAGCAACTTAATGCTTTGATTTACACAACCTTGTTACTCACAACCTTGCTCCTGTGAAAATAAACAACAACACATCAAGACAAAACATAAACAAATCCTAAACCTATGATCATTTCTCACATCAAGACAAAACATAGACAAACCCTAAACATATGGTAATTACTCACAAGAATTTGATGCCACTTCACATACCTATAAATTTTCGTGAAGAAAGAACCAAAGTTACAGAAGATATGGCAAAATTGAATTCCGCCAAAAAAAAGGAAAAAAATGAAAAGGTAGTGAAATGCAAAAAGGAGGAAAAGTAAAAAGTTAAACATAAAAAATGGGAAAAAAAATATTCGGCTTTCAAACTTCCATGTGCTGACCACAAGGTACATCTGACATGAAAGAATAGTTTATGACATGAAATCTGACATTTCTCTATTTTTTTTTAAAGATATGGGCTCTATTATTTTATTGTCTTAAGATATTTGGGCAAATATATGACAAAATGATCCATGTTACATGGATCTAGAATCCCAGCTCTCTCATTGATCATGCCAATCTTTTTTTATTCACTCCTTAAGGAGAAAAATGGGGAGTCCATGTTTCTCCTAATGTAAGATTCCTCCCCAGTCCCTCAAGATGTCCAATATCTTCCCTTGTAATCAATTCTCTCTTCAGAATAATAAAAGGTCTTGTTTCTACCTAGAGAGAGAAAATATTCTAGAGAGAGATTATTTAGATTTTAGATATTTTTAGATGGAAAAATATCTCTTCTTATTAAAATAAATTCCCCCGAAACAAAAGTTCAAAAAGATTTTCAAAAGGTGCATTAGAAATAAATTATAATCTATTCAAAAGGCCTTATCCTAAGGGTCCAGATTTTCTAAAAATTTTAAATTAAGGTTCTGAGGGGCCAATCAAATTCATCCAAATGTATGGAGGAGATAAATTGAAGAAATAAAGAAAATCCCCCCAAAAATGAGTAAATACTCACATAAGATGAAGAGTGTGGACTAAGGACCAAAGGAAATACTAAAAAAATAAATTTTTGACACCTCGAGTGTGGGGATTCCCCCTCATGAAGGAGGCCCCTATTTCACATGTGTGGTGGAGTTTTAAATTCTCAAATATTTAGATATTTCATCTCTCCTCTCTCCTAATTCAAGTCTAGTTCCAAAAAGTAAGCTAAACTGACCCAAAAATGGTCAAAAATTGACCAAACTGATTTGGAAAATTCTAGAATCGGTTTGCTTGGTTAGAAACTCACTTTTTCTTATAAATAGAAGCCTCCCCCTTTTTAGAAGCTTAATAGTCTTTTATGCATTGTTACTCTACTCCACCCCCCCGAGCCAAAAACAATGAATTTATTGATAATTCATTAGTTTTTGACCTTTCCCTCTTCAAAAGAATTGGTGGCCACTCTTGTTACAAACAAGAGTAGATCCCTCAAACCATCAAGCCAAAGGAAAGCTCACAGAAATTCAAGTAAGCTAGAAATCCTACTTTTTCTTAATTCCCTTTTATGGTTTTCTAATTTTTGTTTTCTTTAAAATGAAAAAATGATGTTATGCCTTGTTGGAAAGGCTTTCCCCCTCTCTTCATTCTTGAATTCAACCTTTCTTTATTCTAGATAAGTAATCAAAGGCTTTATCCTAGATAAGTAATCAAATTGTTAGAATAAAATTTTTCATATTATTTCTCTTTTAATAGTGGAATTTGATTAGTTTAGAATGCTTTAAATCATTTGGGATAATTTTTAAGTAACTTGAGGATAGAAAAATTTAAAAAATGGTCAGCCATACAAAGGAGGTGATGGCAAACTTTTCTTAAATTTTGTGTGTGTATGTGGGAAAGCACCCTAGAGGTGTAAGATATTGTGGCAAGATAAGAATGCCACATGTAATATTGCATGGTGTGTGAGAGTTGACCAAAAGAGTGGAAAAGGAGTTGCCACATGGATGATGATGTGTAAAGTGGGATAAGGCTAGAAAGCCTATATCATTGTATGGTTCATTGTGAATGAATAGAGATCGTGTTGAGTGTGCAATCTCTCTCTCTCTCTCTTATGGAGTTTTTAGTGTGGTATAACCCACCTTAATCATGTTGCTTAATCTTGTGTCTATCACCATGATCAATCCCATTTTAGGATTGTTAACATGGTATCAGAACCTAGGTGGGCTCTTGGTCATGGTGATTATTATGTATATTAGCTTGTTTGTGTGTTTGTTTAAATATGCACACTCTATTATTGTTCTCTATTTGCATTTGAGAGGAGTTCGAAGCTGCCTATGAAGCTGAAAATTATGCACACTCTCTATTGTTCTCTATTTGCATTTGAGAGGAGTTCAATGCTGCCTATGAAGCTGAAAATCAAGATTTCAGCATTATGAAGACTATGGAGTCTTCATCAAACATCAAAGAAGCTGCCCAAGAGAGTTGCAAATGGAGTTTTGCAACAAAGAGAAGATTTGCATCAAGGGAAGATGCAAATGGAGTTGGAGATGGAGATTTTTGTAACAAAGTTTTGTGAAGGTAAAAGTGTGATTTTGCCTCAAGTTTTTGTTATTGAGCATGGAAGAAGGGTTGCTTATTTGTGGTATGAGAAGATCCCATGGTTCTTTGCATTTGGGCAAAGAGTGTAAGAGGTGCAAGCTTGTCAACTTGGTGGCAAGCTATAATGGGCTAATTTGCAGCTCATATTGGAGCATGTCATATGGCATGGCTCACGGAGTTGCTCACAAATAATGGGCAACATTGGTGGAAGCATTCAAATCTTTCACTTGGTGGTTTCTCAATGGGGGAAACCCATGTTTGGAGAAGCACCCTTTGTGGCATACAACAATGGAAGCATGCTTATGAGGAGCTCGATGGTGAGCTTGTGAATGGCCATACTAATGGCTAGGGAACCTTGGAAGAAGGTTAATTGTGGAGGCAAGTAGCTACAAGAAGAAGCAACACAAAAAAAAAGAGGAGGTTTTTGAGGCAAACTCTTGCAGGTATAAGGGCCTGCATATTCAGATGACGTGAAGAGGAGAATCAAGCAAGAAGGCTCTATAAGAGCTAGTGCTGTTGACAACGACAAATACGAGTGCTGCAAAATGAGAACGTTGATGATGGACACGGCCGAAGGAGGCTGTACAGCAAGAAGAGCGTCAAGAGAGCAATAGAAGTCGGCCATGGCAAACTCCTAACAAATGGTCTTGGAGAGAGAAGCTAGAATAAAGGGGCATCTATAGTGCAAGGTAATCGACAGTAGAGGCAGAGAAGAATAGTCATAGCACAGAGAGACAAAGCTGAGTTGAAACAATGAAGCTCCGACAGTTGGCCTAACGTTCCCTAGGGGATTTGGCCGGAGAGTCCGAAAGCCGGAAGGCAAAGGGTCTGTACGCGGGCGGGCTGAGTAGAGTTGCAAACCACCCCTTGCCAAGTACACACGCTGGAGTTGGCGGGCCAGCTGACTCTGGGCGCCACGAGGAGCCCGACGAGAAATGCCATCAAGGCTTGTTCATCGCGCCACGAAGGTCGGTTGCGAGGGAGGCCAAAATGGCAAATGGGCGAAGGAGGAGCGTGAGCAGGCAGTGCCATAGGCAGCATTGGTGGTCCATGGGTGAAACGATGGGGATCTGTCAAGCATTTGCTTCCATCAAAACAACAGAGACAAAAAAAAGGAGGAAGGCTGTAGAGAAGCGAGCAGCAATCACAGCCAAGGTCTTGGAAGTAGCAGCATACAGTGTCTGGATCTGCAGTAAGAGAAGCAATGGCCGGCAGCACTCGACCACAGGTTTTCTTTAACAGAATATCAACACAGCGAAGTGGGCGCTAGTAGATAATATTGAGATAAGTCTCAATATTTTTTTTAAAAAAATCTTATTATTTTTTATGGAAAAAAGACCCCATATAAGAGGTTGTTCACATGCCTTACAAACATAAGTATAAATCCTTTGAAAAATCTCATAGGTGGTTTCACACAAAAGGTTCACCGCCGACTGGTTTCAGTCAAAAGACTTTGTAATTTTTTATTCTCACCCCACAATTGATGATGGGTAACCGTACCCAAGCATGCATGCTCAAAACGATAAATTTTTATAATCACCCACATTGGTATGAGGGTTGCCCTGCCAGAGCTCACCTAGAAGCTCGAAATGGTTGTCGTGTGATGTGTGCATGAGCGATGCACGTGTGAGGTGCATGCGCATGGGTTGGTTCCCACCTAAACTTCCATGTTCAAATCGGACTCAGTGGTTCCGCTGCTGTGAGTGAGTCGGCTCAAAACGGACTAGGTGTCTAAGATGGTAGACACGCGCACACATGTTTGGTTGATGGACACTCCAATGTATCATTGAGGGGAAGTGTTGAGAGGTAGCGATTACGTTTGTGCAATGCTACATTGATATGGGTGATGGATGATGCATGAGTTGTGGAACACCTCGATTAAGAGGGGGTGTTGAGAGATATAATCGTGGTGTTGTGTGTATGTGGGAAAGCACCCTAGAGGTGCAAGATATTGTGGCAAGATAAGAATGCCACATGTAATATTGCATGGTGTGTGAGAGTTGACCAAAAGAGTGGAAAAGGAGTTGCCACATGGATGATGATGTGTAAAGTGGGATAAGGCTAGAAAGCCTATATCATTGTATGGTTCATTGTGAATGAATAGAGATCAAGTGTTGAGTGTGCAATCTCTCTCTCTCTCTTATGGAGTTTTTAGTGTGGTATAACCCACCTTAATTATGTTGCTTAATCTTGTGTCTATCACCATGATCAATCCCATTTTAGGATTGTTAACATGAATTAGGTCCAGATGTATATAAGTAACTTTTTCTCATAATCAAGAACAATCCCCATTTGTGTTCATTAAGTCTTGTTATCTACTTGGTTTCTTATGCTCTAGTCTTATAGGGAGCTGAGAGTAGTATGCATAATTCTTGGTGAAGTGCCTCTTGTCGATTGTGTGAGTGAGGAACAGTGAGAGAGGAGTGAGAACCCTTGAAGGTGTATATGGATCTCCTTACCTATGACAAACGAGGAGTGGGATTCGGAGGAGAAGAAGAAGCTAGCACCAACTAGTGGAGCTTGGAGTCTTCAAGAGATAGAAGCTCAAGAATTTGGCCAGTCCCCATATGCATGACTTGATGTTTGAGAAATATCACAAAGAGTGGTGCAAGTCATAAACAAAACTCACAAATTAAGGATTCTAGCTCTCTTTTTGTATAAGCAAAGAGCCCCTTATTAGGAGCTTAATTAATCTTTAATTATTTATTAAATCACACATTAGGTAATGCACATGCCTTAGCAATCAATGTTCAATCCAATGATGTGCTTAATTGTGTGAATTCATTAGTCATTAGTGGTTAATTAGAGCCTTTAATCAATCTAAAAAGGAAAAAAATTAGAGAAAAGATTAATCTTATGACTCCTAATCTTGTAAGGGTAAAATTGATTAGTGGCTAATGTGCACTCAATGTGAAGATGCCTTGTGCATTGGCTAGAATCCATTTTTGGGGGTCATTTATAACGTGTAAGAGTGTGTTGTAAAGTGTCACCTTTTGACTCTCACTTGCCTTTTTGGGAAAAACCTCTTATGCTTCCTAATTTAAATTTCAAAACCACCCTTTCCACACAAACGGATTCCAAAAACCACTTTAAAGATAATAATAATAATAATAATTGGCCATGGAGCACAACCACATGAAGAGGAGAGAGAGTAGAGAGAGGGGACCCAGGTAGGTACGCAGGGTTTACAGAATTTTGACAATTCTAGATAATCTGGGTTTTTTCTAAAAACCCTACGGCTCTAATACCAACTGTGAGGACCCTACCTCCTAAACAATAGTATAAAATTTAGCAAAAGTTGTCCTTATTAGAGTAGAGTGACTCACTTGGGACCTCTCCCTACAATATTTTCTACTAGATTGCATTGGTTTTGACCAATGTGATCTAGGAATTCCATATCCTCCGAATATCTTTTATAGACATACCTTTATCCATAAGTAACTAACTAAATTTATGACCTTATCCTTCTACAATCCTACTTGGTATATCAAAGCTACATAATGGTTATATGCATACTTAATGATCTTAAGAATTGTTAGCAACCAACTCAGCTAGTCCATAAATGAATCAATTTATTCTAAAGAACATTTTTTCCTTGGTCATTATATCAAAGCTACATAATGGTTATATGTGTACTTAATGATCTTAAGAATTGTTAGCAACCAACTCAACTAGTCCGTAAATGAATCAATTTATTCTAAAGAGCATTTTTTTCTTGGTCATTATGATACCAAAACATAAAATTTTCTCCTATTTCCTTTCTCTCTCTCTCTCTCTCTCTCTCTCTCTCTCTCTCTCTCTCTCTCTCTCTCTCTCTCTCTCTCTAGATTTATATCATGCTTAGCATTATCTTAATTTAATCCTAATCCTTTTCATAATTTATTCTTAAGAAAGTATTGGTGTATAATTCTACACATTCGCCATTCTCTCTTTAGATTTATATTTTTTTTTAAGAAATTGGATCTCAATTTGATTCCTTCTAGTTGGAAAACCTTAACTTACCCAATGTACTTCTAGGTCATTTTATAACAAATTCTAAATACAATATTCATTTACCCTATGTACTTCTAGGTCATTTTATAACACATTCTCTCTCCAAATTGGCATAATTTACTCACTCTCTCTCTCTCTCTCTAAAAGTAGTATCATCTACTATCAAAATTTTAACAAATTGGGACCCTCAATATCTAAGCTTACTACTAGAAACTTAATTTAAGTCTTTATTTGCTATTTATACCTTGAACCTAGTCAATTTACTATATTCTCTCTCTAGGATCTTGGTCAAATATCTGATTCTCTCGCTAAAAACTTACCCAAACTTATTCAAAATTTAGACATAACCATGGTAATCATAAATCAGAATCTCTAGACTCTTCTATGGTCATCTAAATTCATATTTTATTGCATAATCCTATTTTCTCTCTAGAAACTAATAAATTAATATTCTATTTTAATTTTTTAAAAATTGAAAAGAGTACTGTATCCATAAGTTATTTATCCATCCTCACCATAAATTAATCCCATATCTAATTGGATACTAAAATCAATTTAAAGGGTCGTAGAAAGGTTTAGGCATGAATAAATCAACTAAGGATGCACTAAGGTCTGAAGTCACTCTCTGTTCTTGAAAACTATATAGAGAATATAAATTTAAAAATGAATTGGCTATGGTTTTGAATAAATACAAGAAAATTCAAATTTTGAACAAGAAAGCAAGTATAGTTGTTAATTTTTGAACTTAGGGCATAAATACCTTTGATACTTTGGTTTGGGGGATGTGTAAGTACTTGACATAGACTATTACAGGGCTCTCTTCCCTTAAAAAAAACACACCTCGAACCCACGATGCAGAAGTACTATCAGTATTATGTAGATGATAAGAAAGTGCATGTACCAAGCCTAGGCATATGTTCAAGGCTTCACCAGCACTGAGATTTCGAAAGAAAATGACATCTCCTTGTACTAGAAATAGGCATGGAGAAAAAAGTTCTCCCCCAATTTATAGAAAGTTATGAAGGTTCAAGTCCCTAGATTAAGCTTGGAATACTTTTAATATCCCTCGCTTCTTTTTCCATGTTTTCAAGCTTGATTTTCTCAAATTACATGCCATCCATCCTTTCAACCTTGATTTATGCTATTTACATGTAGCCATCCATTTTCCTTTCTTTTTCTTGGCAATGATGTGCACAACACAACCCTTTCTTAATTATTTACCTAAATTCACTCTCTTTATGATTTGTGGACCTTGTAAGTCTACATATCCTTTATTCTTTAGCACACAACCATCCAACCTTGCAATTTAATTAAATACCCTCTAAAACCATAGTTTACCATTTATTTAGCATGGACACTATCTATTCATGCATTTATATTATTTTGCACATCTCCTTGCTAATTCCTAATGCAAATTGATGTTATTTTTATTTTTATATTTTAATTAGTCTATATTCCAACTCTACACATATTAACCAATTTTTTGAATTAATTTGTATGTGCACATCTCTAAGGGTCTCTATTGATTTTCTAGTTACACTTGTCTTTTCAAAATCTTAGGCTATTAGAAATATCATATATTTTTATGTCATATACTCACTTTAATTATGCATAATCTCTTCCTTTTATTTTTAATTTATAAGACAAGAAGACTCCTTCTATTAAACTTTTCTTTAATAGTACAAAAAAAAGAGATATTTTACATTCTCCCCCACTTAAAGATATGAGATGTTCCCATTTCACAAGCTAGGGATCGTCCCTTAATATCTCTTCTTCCTTTTCCCAAGTCGCATCCTCAACTGGATAGAACTTCCATTTGATTAGACATTCCCAAAGGATTCTATTGCAAAGTGGTTCGGCATCCAATATGGTGTCAGGTTCGATTTCCACTTAACCTTGAACTGGGAGAACCACTTGTCCATTATCTAGCAGATGTTTGGCTCCAAGTACATGTTTCTTAAGTAAGCTAACATGAAATACATTCCAAACTCATAGGTAAGGGGTAGCAGAAGTGCATATGCTTGATCCTCAACCTTCCTTGTGATTACATACGATCCACAATATCTTGGTGATAGTTTCTTGTATTTGCCTAAGGAAATCAAGCTCCTCTCTTGGGTCAGACTCAAATGAGCACCATATTCCCTTCTTCAAACTCACGGCTAGACCTCTTTGCGTCTACATACTGCTTTTGATGATCTTGAGCTACCTTGATATCCTCTTGAGATCCCGCATCTACTGGTCCATGTCATCCAACATCTACTTCTTGGAGATCTTTACTTTAATCATAGGGTCTGCCAATTTAGTGAAGTGAGGCAATCTTATCCATATAAGGCTTTAAATGGACTCATCCCAATGCTAAAGTCAAGAGAAGCACCGTCTCTCTCAAAAAATGCTACCCAAAATCGGGATATAAATTTTGCACCCCTATCCCTTACTATCCTTCTGGGCAATTCGTGTAACTTGAACACTTCCTTCAAGAAGACTTTGGCAACATCCAACGTAGTATAGGTTTTCTTGACTTCTTGTACCAAATGGGTTACCTTGGTTAATTTGTCTTTAACTACTAGGATAGAGTATACCCTGAGTTAATGGAAGATAACCCCATGATAAACTTCATACCAATAAACTCCTATTTTATCTAACAAATGTAACTTCCCTAATATTTTTACCCTCAGCTTTAATCCTCTAGCAAACTAGGCATTGGCGAACTTGTTGTAACACATCCCTCTTTAATCCTAGCCCAAAAAGCTTTTATCTAACAAATGTAACATCCCTAATATTTTTACCCTCAGCTTTAATCCTCTAGCAAACTAGGCATTGGCGAACTTCTTGTAACACATCCCTCTTTAATCCTAGCCCAAAAAGCTTTTTTTTATAGACAAGTTTTTACATAACTTGGGTATCCTCTAGTTGGGTTGTCATGAGTCTCACTCAAGATCTTTCTTTCTAATTCTCCATCTTCGGGTATGCATAAGCAATTATTGAAGTATCCTTGATTTTGTAATCTTCGACCACCTTTATTTCATGGGCGGTCCTATTCTTTTTTGTAGAAAGCAAGGCAATAATGGGCATGAAAAAACTATCGTGAGTGATCTTTGCCTTAATCTCTTTTGATAAAGGACTAAAAAATCATTGAGATTGTAAGCAATGAAGCCTTTCTACTAAGTGCATTAGCTGTTGCATTCTCCTTGCCTGCTTTGTATTTTATTTCAAAATCAAATTTCTAGATTGTCTTTATCTATCTTCTCTATCACATATTGAGAATATCTTGAGTGAAGATCAAGTAAATAAAGTAAACATTATGATCTATCACTAAAGTAAACCTCTGTCCAAGTAAGTAATGTCTCCACAGCTTTTAAGGCATGCACAATTGTAAATAGTTTTTCCTACTCATGCAACTAGTCACCCATTTGAGGGCGTCCATCTGAGAGGCAAAGCAAAGGAGATTAGCAAATGCTCAATGATACTCTTTATAGTCTTGCCCTTCTTGTCTACTTCCAAGAATTGATTCATCTTACTAGGTGGACAAAATCGATCACAAAGATAATCTATTATATCATCCCATGATGTCATTTTGATCCAACCCATTGGTCTCACAATTGGTATCAAAGCATTAGCTTGTATGCCATTGTGTCTTGCTTGCTTGATGGATGCATATGCTAGATTGGTTTGAATGTAGGTTGTTAGCTCCTTCTTCCTCCCCACCTTCTGTAAGAGAGAACCACCACGAAGACAAATCTCTTCTTGTCTCCATAAAGGCATGGAGAGCTCTCCCTTCACCCCATTGACAATGAGCATTCCGATATGACAACTAAGTGATAACACAACCAACGAGCTAGTGCATCCACAATGGAAAGTCGCAATTCTCGACTCAAAGACAAAACCCTACAACACACTCCAACAAGGCTAAGGTAAGCCCTTGACTTAAATAGATGCATGGCTGAAAACTGTAGATAAGGTATAGGTTCTTTAAGTTCTCTTACATTTGCAAAGTTGGACTTATCTTTTGCAAGTTTTTGTCCTTGGAGAAGATTTAATCAAGCTTGCACTTTCTACGGTGCATTTTTTAAAGCTTAAGTACCACATTCTCATCACTTTAAGTTTGTTTTTTGTGCCATCATCTTTGATTACATTTCTATCCATTTCATCGTTTCATAACCTCTTTAATCCCTCGGGTTGTCCTTGTGGTTTAGCACCATGAGCAATTCATACTCTTTGACCATTTCTTAATTCAGATCTATATTTTTATGTATTTACTTTCTTCACATTGTCTGCTGCTATTAAATCAAGAGACATGATATAGATCTTGAAACTCACTTTAACATTTCTCTTACGTCAACCTCATAATCATTTAGAGATGATGTTCCAAACACCTCATAAAACACACTCAACACATGAAATGAGACCCTCTTATCCCAGCTACACCTCATACAGAACGGTTACAGTGCAGTAATTTAAATCAAATACACATGTATGTGTAAATTTGCTTCCCAAACATTAATTTTGAAAACCTTTTTTTTTCACCATAGTACAACTACTTATAACCCCGCTTTCTTTCTGCCTCACAATATGTCAGTAAAAAATGAACCCAGCGTGTTGCACCATAGGTTGCATGGCCATAAAATGGGTGAGTATGATTTAGTTGGGTGAGAATACACGAGGTTGCAACCTGATAACGAAGTTACTGAAATGGCACAATATCATGTATACTAGGTAGCTCACTTTCTCCTTGAAGCCAAGCTCAACGTGATATTGCCTTGTGACAAATATGGTTTTTCCCAAACAAGACAACCAACACTTTTCAAAGTTGTTCTCAACGTAATAGCTGGGATACAAAGTCAGGAATGACCCCTCCCAAATGAGAACAATGTTGGGACCTTGCCAATGCTGGGTTTTGACTAGGAACCTGCTTCCCTACTCGCCCCTATTGAGTCAATCCATTCATATCATGAATTTCAAGGGGACACAGATTGGATTCTTCTTAACATGCAGGTAATGCAGGGGACTTTTTTGTGATATTAGGTAGGTAGGAGTGGTAAGAAAAAGGGACTCATGTCACGCATTCACATCAGATAGCTTTTGAGATTTATTTCTAGAATCCAAGTAGCTTCATAAAAATCCAAAATCCGTGTGTTTCTTGCCTTGGCACAGGGGGGAGCACATGAGACTTTACAGATATCCAAAGTAGAATGGAACTGCCAAAACACCAACTCAGACTAAACTTTAGCTACTTAAATTTTAAGTTTAAGAAACTTACATTTATTTTTGTGTTTTGGGGAGAGATTTAGTTATAGGGCGCTCCCAGCAGTAGATGGGGGAGGCTTCAGACTCCAGCCGATATGCAGCTCTCATGGGAAGAAACCTCACAAAACTTCTAAGTCCTAGGATTGTTAAACTTAATGCCAAAGTGCCAAATCAGCAGTCCAACTCCTTTCCTAAAAACCAGGGTTTTACGTAATCAACAGCTAACTAGAATACCTTCCCAAGCAGGCTAGTTACTTTTTCAATTAAGCACACAGTTGTACAATTTCAGATGCTCAATGTTTGCAAGTCTTTGAATCCAGGAAAACAATGAAGCCATTTAAAAATCTGCACCTTAAAACCGTACGACTGTAACGGCTTTTTCATACATTCTCAATGGTCGAGGTGGTAGTAGTAGGTGATTCCAAGGACATAACTGTTTTAAGTTGGCCAGCTTCCAGCTGAGAAAGTGTTCCATAACCATTGTGGGCTCAGCGCTAACCGATTCTCATTAGTCCATCGTATGGCATGCAACATGATTCTACTTTGCACTTTTGTGAATTTTAAAGCCAAAAATCCTCGGCACGTAGGCCACCGTCGCCTTCACTGGCTTCATGTATGGATACGTCATCAAAAAGAGATGAGGAAAAGTCGTCCCAAAGTAAGCTCCATCAATGTCTATGTTTTGGTCAGGTATTACCAAAAGCCTCATCTAAACTCTCAGATTTTATGATTGGACTTCTGGATAAATTCCACTCACTTGAAATTAAGCAAATAACCAAGGATACTGCCTTAAATTATGCAGATTAGATTAAATTAAGAAAGCAAATCATCACATAAGGATACTGCCTTGGTACTTTGATCTCGGGTAGTAAGCATCCTCACACTTCGGGCAGTAAATCTTCACAGTGGTGGTGCGAGGAATATCAGATTGACCAACAGGTAAGCAGGGCTGGCCAGAGCAATATACTCTTGGACATCTACCAAAATCCATGTTTTTGTATTTTTCCAACTGCAAGGCTCCCAAAAAGAACGGTTGTTCAAAGTGTATACATAACAGCACTTCCTAGTTACATATATGTGGCCTTACCATTGCATTCATGCCTTTGCTTGTAAGAATGTATCGGACATGAATTAGCCCATACAACATTTCCGCGGCAGATTCCACCATTTCATTTTGCTCGTCAGTCAGCATGTCAACTGGAAAACAGAAAAAAAAGCCACCCTCAACATTAGCACACTATATCGTCAAATGAAAAATAAACTCCGTTTCTTTCCACATGTGAGGGCCCAACTCTACCACCTTTCCAGACCACTTTCTACCTAGTCAGCTAGTTCCTCTTGCTCAACCAGCCAGTGCATCCATTGCTCAATGTCACACTACTTGGACTTAGTAAAGTGTGAGCTCTTGATTTGAGCGCCTTCTATCCTCATGCTCAACCAGCTGGTGCCTCAATTGCTGCATGTTGTATTACTTGGCATTTAGTTAAGTGCCAGCTCTTGAACTGGACACCTTCCATCCTCTTTTGACTTGTGTCCACGTTTGCTTCATTTCATCATAGATGGGATAACCACGGCCATTGAACCAAAGAGAGGTTTGGTATACTATATGTCAGCAAAGACAGTAGTACAGACTCAATCATACCTATGTAAAGTGCACCAGCATGTAGTAAATCTTTGGCTTCAAACTCCTCATAGAACTGAACACTTCAATTTTTGCCCTGATGCCAATGTGCATGTGAAGCAGCTGCACTCGATTGATAAATCACAAACGCAATCGTGATACAAAGAGATTAAAGCATAGCCTATCAATCCTTAACTTCCAAGCATTGAGCTCAGCTCTTACTTTGAGATCTATTAAGTTCCAGTCACAAAATGAGATGAGAAAAGTTTCTTTCTGTAGGAGGAACCCATGGGTAGGTTTTCTTACTTGCACGTCAACCTACAACTTGTTTTTTCAACTTTCACCTTTAAAAAAACCCTTAGGCTCATCCATGTTGCCCAATCTCTGTGGTTAGCCATGCAATTCTAAATAACATCTTTCTAGCACAGCTTTTCATTTCATAAACAGCTGCTGCTTTCTTTGACTCCAAGCTTTCAGATTCTGAGGTAAGGCTTTGATAACTGTTCTCTCTATGCTTTAATAGCTGGCTCATGGTGGCAAAAACTTCCACATGTTTGAAAATTTATTGTATTTTTCAAAACCTCAATCCATCTCTTGTATCATATACAGGGCTTAACTCAGAAGCCTTATAGAGAAACTTGAATTATTTTGGTGCTTCTAGCTTTATTTCGTGGTCACGCGAAAAAGGGTCAATAGATTTGATACAGTAGGCTTGTTCCATTCAAAGCCTCTACCCATAGGCAAATCATAGTTGCCATACGTTTCTTGAAAGTTTGAAACACGTTTTTCAAACAGGTACTAAATGTTTTTTAATTTTCTGAAAAAAGTTCTTCAAACATTTCATAACGAGATTCACAAGACCTTAAAAATACAGACTACATACTCTAAAACGTTTGAGTGTTGCATGCACTCTTGGCACTGGAGTCTGGGCAGCTGGCCCAAGAAAAACTACAGATTCACGAGTCATTATCCAGATTTCACATTCCAATAAAACATAAAACTACAATCACCAAACCCAAAGAAAATAAAACAATCTCGAGAGAAGCTTAAGTGTTAGCATCATCCTCATAATACTCCACAACAAAAAAATTAAAAAAAAATTGTTTGAAAAAAAACAACTGTTAAAAAAACTCCAAAAAACATTTCGCACAAGTTGGAAACATTTGGAACGCATTTTTTAGCAAACTATTAGCCAAACAGATTCAATAGCCATTCAGCATTAAGAACTCCTACGTAAGACCAACCGGTCATAAAGAAAAAAGCAACAAAACTCTCACCGTTGGGAGACTCTGCATCCAAAATGAGATCCAGTGCATACTCATAATAAGGCACTTGACTGCTCAAGCCACTTAAATTGAAGTCATCTTGGATGTACTCATCATCCACCTCACAAAAGAACTCGTTTCCTCTCAAGCCACAAAACCAAGATATCCACGAAGTGTCATCTCCATCTGAACCACTAACATCTGATTCTTCACTGTCTGTCTCCGAGTCTTCTCCTGCATAGGCACAAAAATTAAATCTTAAAAAGTTTGCAGCTCATTGCCACTAAAATACACTGAGATTGCATTGATCATGTTGACCATAGAATTACAGTGATAAGAATACACAGGAACTTTTCCATTCTGTAGGACTATTTTACCTACACATCTACACTATTCCATTTATATTAATAAATGCTTCTGAATGAAGCTCCTCATGTGCCAAAAGTAGTCCTGGGTAGGCTTGCTCTTCTTGCATCTAAAAAACACTGCTGCCATTTCTATGAGCAGCTACTGCCACTGTAACACACCCCACTATGGGCTGCCCAAGACAGCCATGTGGGCAGCAGACAGGCCACACAGCTAAAGGCCGAGAGTAGGACACTGGGAAGTTGGACATCAGAAGTCAGGAGCCTAAGCAGTAAACAGTACATGGTTGTGGGCCAAGAGATTGAACCCTAAAAATAAGCCCAATGGGCTGTTTGTAATAGAAATATAGTAGTAGTTGTACGTTATTCTTATGTGATTGTGTTTCCATTAAGTCTTCCATTGTATTCATGGTTGTTAGAGGCGTCAAAGGCGTTTGGTACGAGGTGGGTATGGTACGCGCCTCGAAAGACTCATATTTTTTAGAGATGTTAGAGGGGTCTATTATATATATATATATATATATATATATATATATATAGTGATAGATAGATATATAGTGAAAGTTGAGAGAGAGAGAGACAGAGAGAGAGAGAGATTAGAGTGTATGTATGAGCCTTGAGGGAGGGAGAGAAAGGGTGTGTATGAGACTGTAGACTTCAAATTGATGTTTCCATGTATTCTATCCATTTGTGATTCAAAGACTGTAGACTTCAAATTGATGTTTCCATGTATTCTATCCATTTAGTGTTATTTTTACATACTTTATACAGTATATATTTGAAATTTTATACATGCAAAAACCTGTAGGTAGGAAACTTTGGGCTGATTTTACGAAACACGTTTGAAACTTTTAGGAAACCCATTTCAAACAACCCCCTAACTACTATGTTTGTACTGATGATGTTAAGTGTGGTGGGCTGAAGACGATGATGAGCCAGTAGCTGATGGGCGTGATGATAAGCAACCACGTCAACTGTAGGTTATGTTACGACATCGGTAGCTACAGTCTCCCCGACAATAGGATAGAGGCAGCAACGGCATATCTGTAGGTGATGGGTGGCAGGCAATAGCGGGACAAAGGTGTCAGAGGCGAGCGGTAGCTCTACAACAAGCGACAATGACAGTTGATGGCGTTGTTTGAACTGCTGCACAACGGCAATTGTACAATCAGTGGTGTTGGTGGCGTTGACGTGAGAAGGTAGCATCACTAATGAGGAACAAGTTGAAACCCTTAAAAATAACAAGAAAAAAGGGGAAAAACATGGGAAGAATGCAGGTGACCAACCCACAACCAAGGGCCATAAAAGGGATCAGATATGGGAAAATACATGGGCAGCATATGGAGATAAATATGCTGACAGCATTCAGCACCAATGTATCATGTATACACCACAGAAAAATGGTGCATCGGAACTTGCAATGACAAGGAACCTATTTCCGTTGAGGAAGCACAAGAGGATCATAATTGGATGCACACCATGCAACAAGAATATGATTTCATTTTGAAAAATGGCATTTGGGATTTAGTTGACTTGCCTTTTGGGGGAAAGAAGGCTATTGGTACACACTAGATCTATAAGATTAAGAGACAATCTGATGGTAGCATTAATCACAGCAAAGCCAGAATTTTCAAAAGTGCTATGCACAGTAGAAGGGCATAGATTATGATGAGACCTTTGCTCCCACCTCTCGTATGACCACCATCAAGTGCATCATTGCTATGATGCCTATGGCAACACATCATGGATGGAATGTGCATCAATTGAACATTAAAACCGCCTTCTTGAACAGTGATTCACATGGAAAGGTATATGTATCTTAGCCTTGTGGTTTTGTTCAAAAGGGTCAAGAAAACAAAGTGTGTAAGTTATGAAAGGCTTTGTATGGCCTTAACTAGGCTCCCAAAGCCTAGTACGAGAAATAGTCAAATGGGTATTGTATCACTCCCACAAAGCATCTTCTATGTCAAAAAGACGAAAGAGGATTTGTTGGTCATCGTCTTGTACCTTGATGACATGCTACTCAAAAGCCCGAATGTTGATCAAATTTCAATCTGTAAGGCTATAAATTACAAACTTCTTTTGAGATGACAAATTTGAGTCCGTCGCATTACTATTTGGGGATTCATATCTTATGTTGTGGTGATGGGATAGTCATGATGCAATTAAAGTACAGACAAACTGCCTAAATGGTTTAATCTTGTGGATTGTATATATATACACCTAGATGAATCCAAGAACACGCCCAAATTCACCTTTTAGGAACGTGCATGTTATATACTCATGGTAGTCGAACCCACAAGACTATATAACTATCAACTCATTATACATAGTATGGACTAGATACTACGACATCCCCACTAACGTCATCAGTGCCCAATAGTGGGTGTAGAACTCTGTATCAAGATATGCTCTCACACGCACTCCAAACACACACACATATAAGAGCATATATTCACACAAAGCCCTTCGTACCGAGTTTCTGTCAAACGTATGTCCACAGGTTAGGTATAGACAGGTGCCAAGTTTAGCACTCATGATTCTGGAGTGTTTTTTGATTAGACACTATATCACCATGTTGTTGGATGCTTGATCTACCTATGCAACACAAGGCCAGACATTCAAAATGAAGTCTCCCAATTGAGTAGATTTATGCAATGAAGCATTGACACGTTGTCAAGCGGGTTTTTCACTACTTACAGGGCACCCAACTCCTTAGATTGTTCTATCCCAAGGTGGTGAGTCGCAACTGCATGCCTTTAGTGATTCGAATTGGACAAGATCTTACAACACGAGTGTCCGCTTGTCTCTTTCTTGGTGGTTCATGCATATGATGGCTCAGAAAGAAACAATCAACATTGGCTACATCTAGCTATGAGGCTAAGTACAAAGCAACATTTACAGCTACCATTGAGTGTGTATGGCTCGAACGCCTTTTGGCAGATCTTAATGTTGGACATCAATCCTCTACTCCTATCTACACTTAACTCTCAGAGTACATTTCCAGTTGCAAGGAACGTAGTGTTTCATGCTCAAATCATGCATGAAGCACATTGAGGTGCATTATCATTATGTCATGGGGAGGCTCCACGCATGTCAAATCCCCACCGGGTCTCCTCGTGATCGTTCCTGGTACTAGACTCGAAACCTGCAAACAAACAAACAACAAGGGGAGTGCAGGCCTGACTCACCTCCCAACCATGACAGCCGTGGGCAAGCCCACAGTCTTGGCTGTCCCCACCGAGCCACAAGCTGAGCTAACTAGGTTGACGTACCGACCAATCTCCTCCTCGTGACGTCCCATACCGCCACGAAGCTACCCTCACGGGCCTTGAGATTGCTGCCGACCTCGGCTGCGTAAAGCAGGTGCACGTTTGCACTAGATCCATGCTCCAAGACCATAGAGCTCTCACAAACTCGCGAGACTCTCTATATCACAATAACTAACCTTGGCCACCCTTTTATAGGCTCTTGGCTTGGGTGTCCGCCCGTTAGTATTTCCCTAACTCAGCTCGTCAATCAGCCTGCCTAGTTCCAAGCTTCCCCAAGCCTCGAAACTAGTCTTGCATGCGTATAGCACACGGTAGACACACACTGTGCACATGACATACTCCCCTTCCTCTAAGAGCTCACTCCTGAGCTCACTAAAAAGCCAGGGTAATCTCTCTGAAGAGTAGTCAATGTCTCCCATGTAGCGTCCTCCTCAACGCGATCCTTCCACTTGATCTTGTATTCCGTGATAAGCGTATTACGCAATCTTCGTTCACGAAATCCAAGAATCTTTTCAGGTTCGTGCGGAACAAATGTCATGTCCTGAACATCTATAATTTCTTGAGGAGTAACTAACTGATCTGTTCCACCCAGTACTTCCTTAAGTCTACTGACATGAAATACAGGATGAACTTTCACATGAAATCCAATTCATGTGCAACTGAACCAATCCGTCGTGTAACACGAAATGGTCCACAGTATCTAGGGGATAATTTCGGAGATCTACCTGCCCGTAAAGTCTCGGAATCTTTCGGAACTCGCAAATACACTATCGTTCCTTCAGAGAACTCTCTAGGTGAACGATGTCTATTAGAATAAAACCTGTCTCGGTCTTGAGCACTTCTAATAGATTTCTTTGCAACTTGTAACATTTCCTGCATATCTTGCAAAAAATTACGTGCTGCATCATGCTGAAGTCTTGAGAATCCTACTGTAACAGGTGATCTAGGTTGAAAACCATACATAAGCATGAAAGGACTAAACCCTGTACTCGTATGCTTAGTACTGTTATATACAAATTCTAACATAGGAAGATAATCCTCCCATGAACTCTTGTCTTTTGGATACATATGCCCGAAGCATATCCTCCAAAATCTGATTCACTCTTTCAGTTTGGCCATCAGATTGAGGATGATCAGAGGAACTCAAATTTAAAGTTGTTTCCAACTTCTCAAAAACAAGTTTCCAAAAATCACTCGTAAACTTAGAGTCCCTATCACTGACTATGTCCTGCGGTAACCCGTACAGTCTAAACAATTGCTCGATAAACTGGCGAGCTAATTACGTAGCTGTAATAGTCTTCCGGGTTGGTAAAAATCTAGCCATTTTTGTCAAGCGATCTACCACAACCCAAATAGAATCGTGGCCTTGATGTGTTCTTGGCAATCCGGTAATAAAATCCATGGAAATACTTTTCCATTTATTACCTGGGATTTGCAAAGGATGCAACAACCCAACCTGTCTAAAGCGTTCAGCTTTATTTGCCTGACAAATTTAACACTTGAGAACATAATCTTCTACATATCCTTTCATCTTCGGCCAATAAAAAGCGTGTTTCACTAACGATAGTGTCCTGTGTACCCCAGGGTGTCCAGCAGAAGGAGCGTCGTGACACTCCTTAAGAATCTTAGACCTAATGTTCGAGATCTGTGGTACACAAATTTTGTCATTACGGAATAGCAAACCATTCCGAATCATCCACTGGCCTCCTGCAGCCTGAATAGTAGACTGCTTAGTCATCGAGTCTTGGTCAATCAATGAGCTCCCGTCCTGGATCTTCTGCCAAAATGGACCAAAATAACTATCAGTCTTGCAAAGCCCTCTCAATGACTGAAATAAGTCAGTAGAAATCTCGGTGAACGACAAAGTATTCACCTCTCTAATTCGACTAAGCGCATCTGCAATACTATTCATGGACCCTTTCCGATAACGGATCTCAAAATCAAAATCTTGCATTAACTCTGCCCAACAAGCTTTCCTTCCTCTCAAATCATCCGCATCACACACATACTTGATTGACTGATGATCAGTCAATACCACAAACTTGGAGCCTTATAAATAATGTCTCCAAACCTTGAGAGCATGAATCACAGCATAAAGCTCCTTCTCAAGGGTTGGCCAACGAGTTGAGTGTCGTCTAGCTTTTTACTTTCAAAAGCAACCGGTCTACCATCTTGAAATAAAGCAACCCCAATAGCATAGTCATTGGCATCAGTTTCAAGAACATAAGGCCGACTAGGATCACGCAATGCTAAGATAGGTGCTTCCTTGACTTTATCTTTCAAAAGTCTGAAGGCCATATCCAGATCGTTATTCCAAGTGATAGGCTGATTGGACTTACGTCCACGACCTTTCAATAAGTCGATCATCGGTAGTGTGAGCTCAGAGTACTCCCGTACAGATTTCCGAAGAAAAACAACAAAACCGAGAAAAGAACGAAATTGTTTCACTGTTCGCGGTATAGGCCAGTCCAAAACCTTCTGAACTTGGTCATAGTCAATGCTCAATCCATCTCTAGTGATCTTGTGTCCCAAGTAAATGATGTCGGTCATAAAGAACTCACATTTACTTAACTTAGTATATAGTCGATTCTGTCTCAAAATAGATAAGACAATCGTGAGGTGTTTGACATGATCCTCAAGAGTACGACTATATAACAAAATATCGTCCAGGAACACCACCACAAAGTTCCCCAAATGTTCACGAAAAAGATCGTTCATCATTTGCTGGAAAGTGGTTGGAGCATTGGTTAACCCAAAAGGTAATACGAGAAACTCGTAATGGCCATACCTAGTCCGAAAGGCGGTTCTTTCGACATGCCTTTCATGAATACGTATCTGGTGATAGCCAGTACGTAAATCTATCTTCGTGAAATATTTCGCTCCTGCTAACCGGTCAATCAGGTCATCTGATCTAGGAAGAGGATAACGGTTCTTAATGGTCAACTTGTTCAATCTCTTTTAATCTATACACATTCTCCAAGTATTGTCCTTCTTTCTCCTAAGCTACACAGGTGCACCCCAAGGTGATTTACTTGGACGGATCTGGCCCATCCTCAAATAATCTTTGAGTTGTTTAGCCAACTCATCTTCCTCAGCTTGGCTCATCCTATAAGGTGGAATACTCATAGGATGAGCACCAGGGATCAAGTCAATACGATGATCTACTGCCCGTTCAGGTGGTAAACCCGATGGCAGTTCCTTAGGAAATACATCTTGAAACGAATCAAGTATCTTCTGTAATTCTTTGCTTTCAAACACACTCAATTCATTTACATCCATGAAAGGGATGAGAAAAGAAGAAAGTGGAATCAATACACAATGGAAAGCGATATTCAAAAAAGAATTCATTATATTTCCAAAATCAATTGTATTTACAAGAGGTCCCTGAGAGGGATGAATACAATCACCTAAAATACTATACTTGGTGTCCCTATGCTGAAAAGAAAAAATATGACTAGACCAATCTATCTGGACTTCAAGAGTCTTAAACCACTCAATCCCTAATAACAAGTCTACATTTTCCAGATGCATGACATAGCATTCCAGAGTGTCTTTGTAGTCCTGAATCTGGATTGAAAGCATCTCCACCTTGCGATCCCAAACTTGCCTTCCCGCAGGTAGGCGTACCTCATAAGTATGGTCGCTGAATGTCGTATCAAGACTCAATTTCTGCACAAGTTTGTAGTTAACAAAGTTATGCGAACTGCCAGGGTCTAAAAGAATGTGAATCTTTTGGTCATTCACTTCTCCATAAACTCGGAGAAGATCATGCATGCCAAATACCTTAGAATTGAACAAACAATCAGAACAAGTACTAGGGCGAGAAAGTACAGTAATTGACTTACCTGGTTAGCTGCCTTTGGTTTGGGTCCTGCGTTTGACTTGGTACCCTTTTGCTTCGGGCACTCGTTACGCATGTGTCCTTTTTCTTCGCAGATAAACAACGTCCTTCCTTCTTGAGCTTTAAAGCCCTAAGGAGTCGTTTCTTCTTGGCTGGTGTCGAACTTGTATTCTTCGAAGGTTGGTCCGAAGACTTGCCTTCAGTCGTGTTAGCCATAGGTGCGGAGAACTTTCTCTTATGCTTGTTCCCCTGTTCGGTAACGGGTTTCGATTTGGAAGAGACCATCGTATCATCATAGATACGAGCTGAATGAATGGCCTCGTCCAAAGTTTTACATTTGTTATTTTTAACCTGTAAACGGTACGAGTCTGGTAAACCAGCTACGAAAAACCCCAACAGAGTAGTGGGATCCATCTTTGTAGCTTTCATCTGCAAGTCACGAAACTTCTGGAGGTAGACCTCATAAGTGAGGTGCTGCGAGGTCATGGTCAAAGCTGAAAACCGGGCAACAACATCATAGTCATCCTCTTTCTTGAGGAATTCTTTCTTGAAAACGTCTTCGAATTGTGCCCAAGTCGTTGGCTTAGGGTTGAGTTCCTTCCACCAAAGCAAAGCTTTGCCGGACAGGAAACCTGCTGCTAACTGGATCTTCTTTCCGTCATCATATGGATGAAACTGAACGTGAACTTGCCACTTGTGTAGCCACGTGTCCACGATCTCCTTGGTTCGCTGCTTTTGCTCGCCCCCGAACGGTTCCGGAGTAATGTTGGGGCCTAAAGCTGAAGCCAAAGTATCCATACCCGAGAAAGTAGAGAGGGTAGTGGTCAATAGAGCGATGGAGTTCTGCAAAGCTTGCATCTGGGCTGCGATTTGTGCCTGACGTTCCGTCGAAGAAGCTTCGAGAGCTACTTTGAACTCTTGGAAATCTGATTTTGACACAAAATCGTCAAAAAGATCGGCATCGGTACCTTTCGTAGCCGGCAAGCCTTCGCGTTCCACAAGGGGCTCCAACTCTGATTCTTGGGTCGACATCGTGAAGAGGCTATGTGGAGAGAAAATTCGATCTTTGCACAATGAAAGTGCGAGCGAACTTGAGAGCTTGAGAGCTTGAAAACTTGAGAGATGTGTGGCAAGAAGCCCACTTGAGGGGGTTTATCAAGGTTTCCCAAAAGCCAAAAATCTCCAAAGCTAGGCTTAGCTTTTGCTTTGCTTTTGTGTTTTTTTTTCTTTCTTGAATATATATATATATATATATATATGGATATATATATTCTTTTTTCTTTTTTAAAAAAAAATAAACACCTTTAAAATTTGGAGAGGGGGGGTTTCTTTAATCTATAAAAATTAAACTTTAAAAAAAACGAAAGCAGATAAAATAACGTGCTTTCCTCGCTTTTTTTTCTTTCCCCCCTAGATTAGTGCCGTCGACGAGCTGCTGATGTCATCTGTCGCCATCGCCAACTGCTACCGGCGCCTGTGCGACCTGCGCCAGCCTCGCGTAGGCCTGCCGTGAGGCTGCGTGGGCTTGGGCGGCTGCCTTGCCTGGCCTGGGCACCAGCCCGCCTGGCCTAGCCTAGGCGCCTACGTGGCTTGGCTGCCTGGCCGCCTGGCGTAGACCTGGACTCGCCTGGCTACGCAGGCCTACTGGCCGCCTGCAAATAGAGCCTTAGACGCCTGCCAGCACGGCTGCCCTCGCACGCTGACTGCCAGCTTTATCGACTGCACAGACTCGACTACCAATCGCCTGCTCACCAGCGTTCGACCAGCATGCCACAACCGCTTCTCTCTCTCTCTCTCTCTCTCTCTCTCTCTCTCTCTCTCTCTCTCTCTCACGTTCAACGAAAGCAACGTGCTTTTTTATGATTTCTCTTCCTGCAGTTTATGCGACTGCACCCACAACTCTCTCTCTTCTTTGCAAAGCAATCAACCCTTACTACACTACCATCTCCCATCAACATGGATCTCTTTGATGAAGAAAAAACACATACTATTCTGAAATCTGCAGTATGCACAGAAAAAACAGCAAGTTTTTTAACACATACCGTTCTTCGACCTCTTCTTCTCTACCTACCGACTTGCTTCTTCACGAGGTATGCTCTAATACCACTGTCAAATCCCCACCGGGTCTCCTCGTGATCGTTTCTGGTACTAGACTCGAAACCTGCAAACAAACAAACAACAAGGGGAGTGCAGGCCTGACTCACGTCCCAACCATGACAGCCGTGGGCAAGCCCACAGTCTTGGCTGTCCCCACCGAGCCACAAGCTGAGCTAACTAGGTTGACGTACCGACCAATCTCCTCCTCGTGACGTCCCATACCGCCACGAAGCTACCCTCACGGGCCTTGAGATTGCTGCCGGCCTCGGCTCCGTAAAGCAAGTGCACGTTTGCACTAGATCCAAGCTCCAAGACCATAGAGCTCTCACAAACTCGCGAGACTCTCTATATCACAATAACTAACCTTGGCCACCCTTTTATAGGCTCTTGGCCGGTCATCGGGCGTCCACACTTGGCCGGCCGGCCGCCCGTCCTTGGGTATCCGCCCGTTAGTATTTCCCTAACTCAGCTCGTAAATCAGCCTGCCTAGTTCGAAGCTTCCCCAAGCCTCGAAACTAGTCTTGCATGCATATAGCACACGGTAGACACACACTGTGCACATGACAACACAGGAGAGATCAGCTTGGTTTACATATCTACACATGACAATGTGGTAGATCTATTCATGAAGGCTCTTCCTCGTGAAAAGCTTAAAGCTTTCTGCAAAGCTCTAAGCTTATTCCTTTTGGGGATTGATCTTCCAAATTCCTGCACATATTCACAACATCACTCCATGGTGGCTTGCAAAACAGCTATGTCATGGGTAGGGGTGTGACAACTCTAGGACTAGCCAAGACACTTTTTCTCTCTTTAGGAGGTTTTTTCTAACCTGCATGTGAACACTCTCTAACACTTATCATTTGGGATGTACTTATCCTTTGTAACTCGCACCACTCATTCTACTTATCATTTGGGGTGTACTTATCCTTTGTAACTCGTACCACTCATTCTACTTCGTAATCATCGTCAAGTTGTGTGCCTCTCTCACTCTGTTTGAGCTCTATTGTTGCTAATCTTCAAATTCTAAAATCCTACTCAAAGCATCAACAATCTAATTCTGATTTCCTTCCTTATATTTAATTTTCTTATCAAAATCTTGTATCAACTCAATCCACCTTGTCTTCCTTTCTTAAACTCAAGCTGGTCACATACATACTCGATCGATTCATGGTCGATCAAAACTATAAATCTAGAGCCATATAAATAGTCTCCATATCTTCAAAGCATATATCACAACATAAAACTCTTTCTCCTAAGTAGGTTTCTGCACCTGGGCATCATAGAGCTTCTTTGTAACTATTTGATCCTCCTAGCTCTATTTCACATGATGAAATCCATGCCCGGACACCAAACACGTGGAAGAAGACATGGAGACAGGGTCCATAAGGTTTGATTAAGAAAAAGCACCATTCCTGGTCAAAAAAGCAAGAAAAAGTAAAAAGTCAAACAAGGTTAACCACGAGCCAAGGGCACCATTGGAAAGAGGAGACTAAGCCGAACCAAAAAGCTAAAAGACGCTTTCTCAAAAAGCAGCTCTAAGGCCTTAAAGCTAGAAAAGCAAAGCACCAAAAGTTGAGTAATATTTTATTAATAAAAGTAAAAAGAGTAAAAGCAAAGGCAAAAAGGAAAAAGCAAAGCATAAAAAGGCAAAGCAAAAGCATGAAGGCTTTTTGATAAAAAGCAAGGCTTCCCCAAGTATAAAAGAAGCATGAGCGTGGGGAAAGCCTTACTTTTTGCCATCTTCATTGAAACGTATACTTGGGGAAGCCTTGCTTTTTTGCCAAAAAGCCTTCATTGACAAGGCTGTAGGAGTTGTGGAGATTACTCAAGGGATGAGGGAGTGATTCTTGGACTCGGATTTGGATTGGGACTAGAACTTGGATTGGAACTTGGACACGGATTTGGATTGGAACTAAAACTTGGATTTGGATCTTGAATTAGATATAGACTTGGATATTGGATTGGATATGAAGCTTGGACATGGAACATAGAGCTTGAACATGGAGTTTGGACATGGAACTTGAACATGGAACGTGGACATGGAGTTTGGACATAGAGCTTGGACATGGAACATAGACCTTAGACATGGAGCTTGGATTTTGGACTTGGATCTAGATTTAGATGTGGAACTAGAACTTAGATTCATTGGACTTGGTTTCATTGGATTTGGATATCGGATCTGGTACTAGCCCAGTAAGAGATATACTTGTGGGTCATCCCCGTGGTGTGCTCGGCATCAGAGATCTTGTGCCTTGACATCGACTTGGATATTCTACATGAGCATATCTATTGGTTTTGTATTCATTGATTGTATTGATCCTGGCCAGCGTGCACGTGGATTGTTCCTGTAAAATTTCTTGAAAGCGACAAGGGCGTGTTCCCCGCTCAATGTGGTGTACTATGCAAGATCCCTATTCCCTTCTCTCTCTCTATATATCTCTATCTCTTGGACATGAGGTTGAGTCTATCACGGCACGCCCCACTATGCTTACATTCTTGCTCTCAAAAGTAAGAGGTTTACGCTCTTAGAACAAGGCTTCAAAAAGCCTCATCTAGCTTTTCATTCCAATCAATAGAACTTTTAGACTTGCGTCCACATCCTCTGAGAAGGTTTGTAAATAGGAAAGTTAGCTTAGTATAGTATAGCATTGACTTCCTAAGAAAAATAGTGAATCCCAAAAAAAGAACAAAGTTGTTTAACAATTTCTAATATCTTTTGTATACGCTCATCCCCAGTGCTCCTACTATCCAATCCGATGTCCCAAGTAAAGTGGTTCTTTCTACACAACACACAGATTTTTGCATATGGCTTCTCACACTCGAACCTATTCGTACCGTACGGTATTGTACGGTACGATATTTTTTTTCTCCCCTCCCCTCCTCCAAACCTTGAGAAAAAAAAATTCAAATGCTTTTTTTTTAAAAAAACTGCTCAACAAAGATCCCTAATGCTTGCAATACTTCACAACTTTCGTGTCCACTCAGTATTCCATATGGGGTTGCCGAGAGACCTAAAAAATCTGGCAAGGTAGACTGGTAGTGTACACTTGATTGGTAGGATGAGAGAATCTTGCTGCATCTCTTGGAGATCCCTGGTATACGTAGGCTAGATAGTCAGATCCTCAAGTTATGTACGAGGAAGAAGATTTGGACAAGGCCATTTTGATCTACAGAAGAGTCCCTAAACCTATCACCCTAGATGCACTGCCCGTATTTGTGCAAGGACGGTCCCTTAGTCATAAACGTTACACTGGGAGACCTTTGGTATCGCATTACCCATGCAAGCTCTTTTTTGGAGACAATTGGGAAATCCAACTGGGAGAGACACATCTCCATGTTCTAGTTCCTCAAGCACTATAGACTCCTCCCCCCCCCAACCTTTCCTCACATTCAAGCTTGAAGCTCCATAGTTTGTAAGTGTTTAAAAAAAACCGTATTTTATCGTACGATATCCCAAAATTTTATATCGTACCAAAAATTCTCGTACAGTATCGTATCGTATTTTCATACCGTGACAACTTGGGTGTGAGAATATCTTGTGTACATCCTGAGGTATCAGTCTCACGTGATGGTAGTCGCTTTTAAGATTTATGCGACTAAAGCATGATAAACCATCCAATTTATCCAAGATAGCATCAATCCTTAATATGGAAAACCGATTCTTAATGATTATCTTATTAACTACCCTGTAAAATGAATCGCCTTTCTTTTGGACAAGAACATGTAAACAAAATGATGAAGACCTCAATCGCACTAAGCCCTTCTCCACAATAGTTCAGTGACGAAGGCTCGCGTCGAGGATTGCAGTGGCACTCCGAGTGATGTAGAGCACTGCGAACACAGGGCTGCTGTTGAATGGGTGCTAAGCAAGGCCTGCGAAAACGCAAGACTATGTAAAACATAGGGTGCTGCACACACGCAAGCCAAGATGGTGTGGATGCAAAGTGCTGCTCTTGAATGCTGGATGGCAAAGGAGCAGGCCACGCTGAACAGGTGAAGCATGGGCAAAGTGCTGATGCTATGTGAGGCTAGATGCTCAATGATGATATGCGTTGAAGCTTGATGATGTGGGTAGAGCGCCGATACTGAATGCTCGATGGCGAAGAAGTAGGCCGCCCTGATGATGAAGATGATTGCATGGGAAAGGAGCGACAACGTGGACCTTATATAGTGCTGGCTCCTCAAAAAGCCAGGCCGGCTGGCATTGTCCGCCAACCTGGCCGACCTGGAGAAAAGGCCTTTGAAAGGTTAATATAGAGGGCCTTCTTGGGCCCTTTTGGGCCGTCGTTTTGGACCTGTTTTGTCACACCCCCCCTGTCAAGCCAAAAAGGGACCATGAGAGAAGAAGAAAATGGTAAGTGGATGAAGAGGAACATGATGAAGTATTTGGCATTAGGTAGATTAGATGTTGCAAGTGTAGATCATTCGTTCTTCTCTTCGTCTTTTGTAGAGTCTTTTGAGTTTGGACTCGTACTAGATCAATGCCACAATGCAAGGGGTTTTCACATGCATGAACGCCCATGTGGGTTTTTGTTCACACATGCGCCCCAAACACAAAAAACAAAATGAGATGCAAAGGGTCTGCAGGATGATAAATGCTATGCATAGGGTTTTCAGATGAGGAGCGCCCTCACGGGGTTTTCACTTACTCGCACGTCCTTTACAACAATGATAGATAACTGGTGAGGATGGTCCCTCTCAAGATACTAAGGATGATAGTGGAGGACCAATGCCAATCCACTCGCGCAAATGCTTGAGGATGGGCCAATTGACGGACTTTGTAAGAATGTCGACATGGTTGTCCGCCGTAGGAATGTTCTGGAGCTTGACGATACCAAGCTCAACCTGTTCTTTGGTAAAGTGAAAATGAACACCAACATGCTTGGTACGGTGAGAAAAAATAGGATTGCCGACAAGGGCAATCACACTCTGACTGTCGACGTAAATGATAGTAGCGGTGTCCATGGAAAAGTGCATCTCCTCAAGTAGCCGATGGAAATACATAGCCTTAATGGTGGCATCACAGAGGGCCAATACTCGACCTCAATTGAAGAACTTGCAATGGTGTCTTGCTTCTTGCTAGACCAAGAGAAAGGGCCACATCTAAGTGAGTACAAATAACCATGTGAGCGCCAAGAATCAATATCATCGGCCCAGTCGGAGTCCGTATAACCACACGCAAGGTGAACCCGTAGTTGTAGTGAAGTCCAAACAAATAGGTACCCGCTGGATAGCGAGCAACCCTCATCGGTGAACTCCAATGTGGCTCCTTCGAAGCATTGAAACACTGATGTGCAATAGGAAATGTCAAGTCTAGAGTTAGTGAGCCATTTGAGTTGACGAACCACTTGGCGGTAGGCCCGCTCTTCATGTGGCGGTGAGTCCGCCTCCTTTGTAAGTTTGATGGTTGGTTCCAGTGGGGTGGCCCCACAAGGATAGCACCATCAAGAAAATAGAAAGCAATTAGTTGAAGATGGTACTTTTAATGTGACACAAAGATACCATCAAGATGCTAGACCACCTCCATGCCAAGGAAGCACGAGAGAAGACCAAAGTCAATCATCTCAAACATTTGTCTCAACTGTGCCATGATATCAACCACTTTGGCTTGATTTGAACTAGATATGATGAGATCATCAACATACAACACAAGGTAGTATACCATCCCCTAATCTATATGGATATAGATATTGGGATCACAGTGAAATGGTTGAAACCCTTGGTTGCGTAGAAATTTGTCGATGCGATGATACCGCACTCGAGGGACTTGCTTAAGCCCGTAAAGAGCTTTATGCAGGTGGAAGACTTTGTCCTCATGCCCGAGGAGCGAAAAACCCAAAGGCTGGTCTACATCGAGAATGCCATTTAGGAAGACACTCTTGACATCCATTTGCTAGACCAGCCAGTTGTGGTGTGCGGCCAGATTGAGTAAGAGACGGATGGTCATCATTCGAGCTATGGGTGCGAAGGTCTCGTCGAAGTCAATGCCTTCTTTTTGGCAAAAACCTTGCACAACAAGTTGGGCTTCGTACTTGTCCAAAGTACGATCGGCTTTAAATTTGTGCGAAATATCCATTTGGTTCCAATGACCTTCTTATGACGAGGTCGGTCCACAAGCCATGTGTCATTATGGTCAATGCTTTCAAGTTCTTGTTCCATAGCCTGTTTCTAGGCTGGCTGTTTGGTTGCCTCTTTCCATGATGTTGGCTCATCATGCACCACTCACTCTGCTGAAAACACAGAGACAAATGAGGCACGAGGATTGAGCTTGGTGAACCGACGAGTACTGTCCAAGGGGTATCGTTGGGAAGCATGCTTGAATCCCGCATGGTATGTTGGTACCAGCAAGATAAAGGATCCCTGGGTGACTTTCGGGAGGAGGAAGGCTCCAAAAGAGGTGGAGTGCGATCAGCCGATTGGATTCATGTGGCACAATCGGAGATTCTTGTTCGGGTGGTATGGGCAACAAAAGACGAAGTAAGTCGCGCTCATCAAATACAATGTCTCGATGAACGAAGACTTTGTTCGATCTTGGATCAAAGACTTTGTAGGCCTTTGATTCAAAAGAGTAGCCCACACTCACTCCTTGGCTCAAGCTTGCCTCTCGTGTCATTCGAAGTGTGTAAGCATGACACCCAAAGACACAAAGATAGGAAACACTAGGTTTATCGCCATAAAATGACTCAAACGAGGTCCTGTGAGGAGATTCTTGTTCGGGTGGTATGGGCAACAGATGTCACCATTTGGTCCCTTCACCAATCTTGATCAGTGTTTCACACGCTGAATGCAGCCAAGGTGCATGTGAAGCCGTTGACTTATAAGCAGCCCTAATGAATAAAGTCCCATACTGCTCATGTTCTGTAGCCATCTTTCAGGCCAAACTTTGCCAATAAATACTTCAACTTTCTTCTGTGGAAAAAAGCCGTTCGCACCTTGGAAGTTGGCTCTATTCCGTGTGTGAAACATCAATGAAGACTAATGAAGGGACCGAATGGTGACAACGAAAGGCGAAGTAAGTCCCACTCATCAAAGACAATGTCTCAACGAACGAAGACTTTATTCGATCTTGAATCAAAGGCTTTGTAAGCCTTTGATTCAGAAGAGTAGCCCACAAAAATGAGCAACTCACTCCTTGGCTCAAGCTTGCCCCGTGTCATTCGGAGTGTGTGTAAGCACAACACCCAAAGACACGAAGATGGAAAACAGTAGGTTTCTCATCATAAAATGCCTCAAACAAAGTCCTGTGAGGAACGACGACTCTAGTGCAACGGTTTAGAAGGTACACCGCACTGTTGACCGACTTTGACCAAAGGCATTCAAGCAACTTTGCTGCAAAGAGCATGGAGCATGTCATATCCATAACGGCACAGTTCTTGCGCTCGACCATTGCATTTTGTGAGGGGGAGTTAGTGAAGGTGAGTTGGCATTGAATCCCCTGCTCTTGCAAGAACTCAACGAGCTTATGGAAGATAAACTCACCACCATCGTCGCTACGAGCAATCTCAATCGAGACACCCATTTGGTTAGTGACTAACCGAACCCACATGGTAAAGTATTGGAAAGCATCTGATTTATGCTTTAGGAAATACACCCAAATGTACCTCGAATAGTCATCTACAATCAACATGCAGTAGAGTGACCCGTTCAAGGAGAGGATTGGGTATTGCCCACTCAAGTCAAAGTGAATCAACTTGAGGATACCCTGAGCACGAGCCTTCTGTAGTGAAGAGCATGTACCACTTCAACTGGCAAGCATGGACCTATATGGTACAAAGGAGCAGCTCTCGTCAGAATTTTTCTCGAAGTTGGATTTTGATATGACAAAGATTATAGCCTTCTGTAGTGAAGAGCATGTACCACTTCAACTGGCAATCATGGACCTATATGGTACAAAGGAGCAACTCTCGTCAGAATTTTTCTCGAAGTTGGCACTTGCTTTGAACACACTAAACTCACAATATGAATATATTCTTGTGTGTTTTGTTGATTTCATCACCATTGGAATGCTTATCGAAGGGATCTCTAGCCAGTCAACAAAGGTGCACTATGAATTTGGCGTGATCCACACACAAAAAGATGATGCCTCGACATCTGGAACAGTTGAGATTGCAACTGTTATTCTTTTCATCAGCCAAGGTTGACAAGTTTGAGGCCATTGATAAGGTTCTCACAAAAAATGTATTCATCTCAGGCTCTAGTGGCCAAAATAGAGAATTCATCAACAAAGGCTTTATTGACGATCTCATCACAGGGTTTTGTCCTGAACACAGCTATGTTGTAGAGATATATTGTGGTGGAGTTGTGCTAGAGGAGAGCTTACTACGGTGTACGATGCTACTTACCCATTTGACATGGCTAGCAGACATCCTTGGTTAGTTTGAGACGAGGTATGCCTTCAACCAATTGGTCCTTAGACAACTCATAGAGGATGTCATAGAGCAAGTGACCATAGCGATAGTGCCATAGTCGTTCAGTGTCCGAAAGAGTTTTGGTCACAAAGAGCACAAACCCGATGAAACTCAAAACCCTTGAAAGATGACTCGAATAGAAAACTAGACATCCGATATAAGCCATCTTTTTGTGCTTGACCTTGCGCAACAACGACACCGATAGTGTCATCAATCACCTCAACAATTCGATTGTTGAGATAAACTCCACGATCGAGTTGGGTCAACTGGAATACAAAAAGTAAGTTGAGACCCAAGTTAGAAACTAGACAGACATTGTCCAAGGTTGCCTAGTTGGGACCTATGGTAGTGTCAAATAATACGATGCCAACAGCTTTGATAGACATCTGTAAGCCTAGTGGAGTGTAGCGAGACAAACTCAACGATGTGTCCAAGAGATAAAGATATATAGAGAGAGAGAAAGAGAGAGAAGGAAATAGAAATCTTGCACATTACACCACAATAAGCGAGAAACAGACCTTGCTCCCTTCAAAAATATATTCACGAACAATCCACGGGCAAGCTAGTCAAGATCAATGCAATCAATGAATACAAAACAAATAGATATGCCGATATAGGATATCCAAGTCGATGTCGATGTCTATGTCTAAACACGAGATCTCTAATGCCGAGCACACGACGAGAATGACCCTCAAATATCTCTCACCGAGCTAGTATCAGATCTAATATCCAAATCCAAATCCAATGAATCCAAGTCTAAATCCAATGAATCCAAATCCAAGTCCAAGTCCAAGTCCAAGTTCTAGTCCAAGTTCCAATTCCAATCCAAGTTCTAGTCCAATCCAATGATCAAATCCAAGCTCTAGTTCCAATCCAATGATCAAGTCCAAGTTCTAGTTCCAATCCAATGATTAAGTCCAAGTCTAAATCCAAGTATCACTCGCTCATCCCATGAGTAATCTCCACAATTCCTCCAGCCTTGTCGATGAAGAAAGCCATGGAAATGCTCTTTCTCGCAAGAAAATTGATATAAAACTTGTTTTAATGGTTTTCAGGCGATAAAAACCTCCAAAAAGTAATTTTTAGAATTTTTGAAGCAATTTTAAAATTTTTAAAATTATTAGGATGTTTGAAAGTCCGTACAGTCATACGAAAAGGTGATGACATGGCACAACAGTTAATGGAGGCACTCTGAATCAGCAAACATCAATGAAAAATTTCATGATTTGATTCATGATCGAGTAGATGATGATGAAGAAGATAATCTCCATGCTTCAACGAAGATGGCAATGCGATGAAGAGGTTCTTTTTCAACTTGATGCTCAAGAGAGGCTCATGCTTCTTTTATACTTAGGAAAGCCTTGCTTTTTGCCAAAAAGTGTTCCTTTTGCCTTTTACTTTGCTTTTTGGCCCTGGAGCTACTTTTTGAAAAAGCAACTTTTAGCTTTTTGCTTCGGCTTGGCTCACGACCGACCATGTTTGACTTTTTGCTTTTTTCATGCTTTTTAACTAAGAATGGTGCTTTTTTTTAATCAAATCTTAT
Organism: Cibotium barometz; assembly: GCF_041138505.1. NCBI lineage: Eukaryota > Viridiplantae > Streptophyta > Polypodiopsida > Cyatheales > Cibotiaceae > Cibotium > Cibotium barometz. The sequence continues at coordinate 40,743,881 of NC_141055.1, forward strand.
AAACCCTGTCTCCATGTCTTCTTCCACATGTCTGGTGTCCGCACATGGGTTTCATCATGTGAAATAGAGCTATGAGGACCAAATAGTTACATTCCCTCCCTCTTATATCGCAATTGCCCTCAACTGTAGACTGCAAGTGTTCCAAACACATCCATATGTTCCATGTGTTCCAAGTACATCATATATCTCCATATGTTTCAAGATACTAGCCCCATCCGGTGAGCTTGTGCATCTAGTCTTTCCCCATATTTGTGGTGTCATTTGCTCATCTAGCAACATCTCAATGTCTTTTTTTCTTTGACCGATGTCCTTGTTCTTGATGGTACATCTTCATGGACTGTCACATGTGTTAGATATAATAAATGCATGCTTACCTTCTACAAAAACTAGACAAAAGCTAGTCAACAAACAAGTATGCATCATTCGCGTCTACTGGATACTGGCCTAGTTTGGAGCCCAACAGACTATCACATGTCATAAATCCAAGCATTGTCCACACACCAAAAACAGCACACAAAGTCAAAGAAATTCAAACATAATTATACAATGTACAAGTACCGATCCTCTTGTTCATGGATTGTCATGTCTGATTTCATCGAAAATCGTGCTAAGCTATATGGCTCACTCATTCTTTCATTTCCTCTAGATGCTTACGTAAGCTACTCTTAGATCAAAAATCAAGAAAACCTATACAAGTTGAATTGGCAAGTGAGAAGATTCTTTTCACTCACCTTGAGACAGATCGTATTCAGTTCAATCTAGATGAGAATTTAACTGACTGTCAGTTTAGAGTTATACCTTTGGGAGTTTTCGACGGGATCCTTGGAATGGATTGGCTCCACAAAAATCAAGCTGACATTCACTGTCATAATGGAACCATTTCCTTCCGTGACCTTCACGGAAACAAAGTTCAAGGAACTGGAATTTCAGGATCCCCAAGTCTGCAGTTAGTAAAGGCTTCTAAGTTACTAAAAGGACCCTGACAATTGCAATCAATGAAGCATACAACTTAGAAGTACGCCTCAAACTACTTGGCAAAAATAATATTCCATGGGATAGGCATTCATTCCCATAACATCTTATGGAAGAAGCAAATGAAGCCATAGATCAAGATAAATAGCTAAGTTTGCAAAGATTGACAAACCAGATTTCCATCCATAATACCTCTAACTACAAGTGCAGACCTAGGAAGTCACAAAATATCTTTAAGTAAATATAATTTGTCAACTCTTTCAATTCACTATCCCACAAAGATTTCTCTTGTCCACCCTTTGGCATGAACATACATGCATTAGAAGCACCCCCCTTCACTTTCTCCACTTGCACTCATTGTGCATTCGACAACCACAATCTTCGTGTGAGGAATCTCCACCTACACCTATGGCACCTCACAAGTTCCCTTACTATTCAAGATCCAATGCCAAGAGCGCATAACAAAAAGAAATTGCTCAACACGACATCAACAACCTTAAACAATGTGGTGAGCACAAGTCATAGAAGGGCACATCGAACCATCAAAAGCTGCATATTCTTGAAGGTAAGTGTATCCCAAAACAATAAGAGTATCCAACAAGTCTTTCTCCTAAACTGTACACCTCAACGAAATACCCCCATAAGTACGTAAAATGTATTTTTGGGATAAATTTTGTTATAGTTAATTTTAATTAAGAGAAAAACCAAAACAAGCCATTCTGTACTCCAGTGTTACGCTAAGAATAGAATTATGGAAGAAAAGTAAAAAGAAAAGGGTAGTGGAATTGTGGCTGCAAACCTGCACTAGTGATGTGTTCACGAAGCCCAACATAGAAACTTCAAACAGCATTGCCCACAAAAAATGAAATAGAATGCAAAGCCCATTCAAATATAAGTTGTAAAAACTGTTAATAAGCGAGAAATTATTTGCACCGTGAGAAACATCGGAACAAGCATACACACTTTCACTGTACCTATAGCTAGCATAGTGGTAACCTCAGAAGACACTATGCAGTTGCCACTGCATAACCTGGCTTGTCAGACTATCTCGGATTATGGGTGGGCTAGATATCAACTTGTGATTTTATATGGATAAGCTCTCCAGAGTTATAGATTAATGTCCTTGGACAATGTATTGTGAGGAGATTTGCAATGAGTTAGAGCTTTGATTTACATTTGTCATTGTGTTGCAAGAAGTTTATCAATACTTTCCCTGATCCAATGTGAGGCCATTGATTTGCTTTGATCCTCCCTACCTCCCAGATTTGTTACATGGTATCAGAATTGCCTACGGCTAGGGTCAAGGCCAAAAAAGTAGCAAGATTAGTGTTATTTTTTCGGTTGCTTTTCACCCCATTAGCATGGTTTTTTCTCTTTTGCAAAATCGAGAGATGAGAGAAAGAAAGCACCAACATTTAATGTAGCTGCATGCTTTTTCCTCTCTGAGCTTCATAGCAACTCGCTAACAGTAGTACAGAAAAAAGTAGACTCCTACATGTGCTATAACCAGGAAAGATAGTGACAAAAGTATTGTTATCAGACAAGCAACCAGCAATGGCACTCACCATCATCTGGATACTTGGTCTTTTCAAATCCAGGCCTTGTCTCAGCAGAGCCTACACGTCGACCTGTCGATGTGGAAGCCATGGACATCCGCTCTTTCTCCCTCGCAAACCCTTTGGATGTAGATGGAGATGTCCTCTCAATCGAATCCTCAACACGCTTCTTGCTTTCAATGGATTCACGGCTTCCACCACGGGCTTCTCCTCTGTCTTTAGACATAGCACCAGGTTGCTGCTCAACCAGGAACTTCAGAAAGATACCTTCTTCAGTTCAAGGAGAGAGATATCTGCAACGTGAGCCTTCTGTTTCTGCTGGTCCTTGCTGCAACATTAAAGCCCGCCTTCATGAGAAAACAAAAGGGATCCTGTGCAGAAGACAGAAACGAGGGTGAGACACCTCGTTAAAAAACAGGTTTTAAGGATGAAAGCTCCCCAAAAAAAAAAAAAAAAAAAGCTGAACAGGTGA
>NC_141055.1:40751880-40766880 GCF_041138505.1 Cibotium barometz
GTTCATCCTTAACATTTGATGTAGATGACTCATGCTTTGGCATAGAATTGGGTGTGGAAAACCTTGTTAACCCTAAAATGGCTTAACACAATTTCACGAGTGTTTTTTAGTGATGCAAGAAGTTTCCAAAACTTTAATTGTTTGTCTGATATATTATATACTTGGGATTAGTATCAACAACTGCAAATAGTAAGAAGCTTATTGTATTCATGGATAGATCCAAGCCATGTCTTGTAGTAAGGTGTTTAGAGTACTCGTTATGTCACATAAGCCATGAATCTTAATTGCCTTGCATGTGGATGGTTAATAAAATGAATTTCAAGCTTAAGAAACTTTACAAGTGAACACAACTTAAATTTCTTGTTTCAAATGGTATTAACACACAAAAACAATCGAAATGTTCCTCAGAGATGAAGTTAACTAAGTGTACCAATCTTGTCAAAGTAGCTTGTATGGCACACATGGAAAATGAGAAGAAAGGGTGATTGTTTAAAATTTTCTAAACCCTGGAAATGGTTCTCCAAAGCAAGGAGTCTAAATACCATTTTTGTCCTTGTAATCCAAACAAGAAAAAAAAAAGATGAATGATTGATTATCCTATAATAAGCTTTTGAAATAGGCCATTTAAACCATCAAGCTTGATTGTTATCATTGTCACTCAAAAGAGCTTGTAAAGGCAAGAATGGAAAATGTGATTTCTATATGGGCTTTCATTTAAATGTGTTTCACTTTTCACAAACAGAGTAAGTAAAATTGGTATGGTCATTGATGGACTAATGATATCATGCCAACATGTTTTTTAAATGATTCATGTTTCCTTATTTCAAAATGATTCTTGTTTCCTTGTCAAAAAATATTTTTTTACAATCATTTGACTTCTCAAGTTTAGTTTACTTTAACAAAATAGAGTGATCATATCACTCTATGATAATAGGCATCCAATTACAAAAGGAACAAATGTTATCATGGATTAAAAAAAACATTTTTTCTTCATGCATGGTTAGGAAGGTGTTGTTAAAAAAAAAAACATGCAGCGAACAAAACCAATAACACCTTTCATACCACCTTCAAATCATGTGTTGTAGAAAATTTATCTCAAATCATTTTTTATCGAGGCATGGTTTTGGAAGGTGTTTGATTTTTCTATACATGCAATGAACAAAACCAACACCACCTTCAAATCATGTGTTGTAGAAAACTTATCTCAACCACCCATAGAAAGGCTTTACATGTACTATAACACTTGTAATAAGATTCTCACTGGCATTTCATGCTAAAATGTTTATGACGAGATCATCCTTTTTAATCGCACTATGTTTCATAGGCTTGTCAAAGGTACAAATGGATAAATAGCAAAGACAAGCCATGATTGTGTGACAAGGTACAAATGGATAATTAGCGAAGACAAGCCATGATTCTCTCATTCACATAATGTTTTACTACTTCTCATCTTATTTTTCCAACACTAATGTAAATAAATGAAGCATTGTTTGTAAGTTTTCAAGATTTTAGTCAACGTAAACTTTAAATTAGTATAAGTTTCTTTTATTTATCCATGTTTCGTCTCTGGTTACTTGTATTGGATTATCATAAAAATGACTAATGTAGCTACACGTTATATACGTTTGTAAGAAGTGAGTACCATTTACTAAGAGGACACCTTAGTACAAACATTTTGATGTTTCAATGTAGCAACAAGTTTTACCTCTTTACCACAATGCACCCTAGCACTAGTCGTCTTACGTACTAGTTTTATAAAAAAACTAAAGAAAAAAGAAACAAAATGTTTGATTAAACTCAGCTTCTTTTATTGAAACCACATATAATCCTTATAACGAAGTCATAAAAGCTCAACCACCAATAAAAAGGGTTTACATGTACTATAACACTTGCAATAAGATTCTCACTAGAATTTCATGCTAAAATGATTTTATGATGAGATCATCCTTTTTAATCGCACTATGTTGTCATAGGCTTGTCAAAGGCACAAATGGATAAATAGCAAACCATGATTGTGACAAGGTAAAAATGGATAATTAGTGAAGACAAGCCATGATTCTTTCATTCACATAATGTTTTACTACTTCTCATCTTATTTTTCCAACACTAATGTAAATAAATGAAGCGTTGTTTGTACGTTTTCAAGGTTTTAATCAATGTAAACTTTAAATTAGTATAAGTTTCTTTTATTTACCCATGTTTCATGTGTGGTTACTTGTATTGTATTATCATAAAAATGACTAATGTACATGCACATTATATACGTTTGTAAGAAGTGAGTACCATTCATTAAGAGGACACCTCTGTACAAACAATTTGATGTTTCAATGTAGAAACAAGTTTTACCACTTTACCACAATGCACCCTAGCACTAATGGTCTTACGTAGTAGTTAAAAAAGACCAAAGAAAAAAGAAACAAAATGTTTGATTAAACTCAGCTTCTTTTATTGAAACCACAAAAAAATCCTTATAACAAAGTCATAAAAGCTAAACCACCAATAAATAGGCTTTACATGTACTATAACATTTGCAATAAGATTCTCACTTATTTTAGCATTTCATGCTAAAACGATTTTATGACTAGATCATCCTTTTGAATCGCACTATGTTGTCATATGTTTGTCAAAGGTACAAATGGATAAATAGCAAAGATAAGCCATGATTGTGACAAGGCACAAATGGATAATTAGCAAAGACAACCCATGCTTCTCTCATTTACATAATGTTTTGCTACTTCTCATCTTATTTTTCCAACATTAATGTAAATGAATGAAGCATTGTTTATAAGTTTTCAAGGTTTTAGTCAATGTAAACTTTAAATTAGTATAAGTTTCTTTTATTTATCCATGTTTCATATGTGGTTACTTGTATTGGATTATCATAAAAATGACTAATGTAGATGCACATTATATACGTTTGTAAGAAGTGAGTTCCATTCATTTAAGAGGACACCTCTATACAAACATTTTAATGTTTCAATGTAGCAACAAGTTTTACCACTTTACCACAATGCACCCTAACACTAATGGTCTTACGTACTAGTTAAAAAAGAAAACTAAAGAAAAAAGAAACAAAATGTTTGATTAAACTCAGTTGCTTTTATTGATACCACATATAATCCTTATAATAACGAAGTCATAAAAGCTCAACCACCAATAAAAAGGGTTTACATGTACTATAACATTTGTAATAAGATTCACTAGCATTTCATGCTAAAATGATATTATGACGAGATCATCCTTTTTTATCGCACTATGTTGTCATAGGCTTGTCAAAGGTACAAATGGATAAATAGCAAAGACAAGCCATGATTGTGGCAAGGCATAAATGAATAATTAGTGAAGACAAGCCATGATTCTCTCATTTACATAATGTTTTACTACTTCTCATCTTATTTTTCCAACATTAATGTAAATAAACGAAGCATTGTTTGTAAGTTTTTAAGGTTTTAGTATAAACTTTAAATTAGTATAAGTTTCTTTTATTTATCTTTGTTTCATCTGTGGTGGTTACTTGTATTGGATTATCATAAAAATGACTAATGTAGATGCACATTATATACATTTGTAAGAAGTGAATACCATTCATTAAGAGGACACCTCTGTACAAACATTTTGAAGTTTCAATGTAGCAACAAGTTTTACCATAATGCACCCTAGCACTAATGGTCTTACGTAGTACTAGTTTTTTTTTAACTAAAGAAAAAAGAAACAAAATGTTTGATTGAACTCAGCTACTTTTATTGAAACCACATATAATCCTTATAACGAAGTCATAAAAACTCAACCACCAATAAAAAGGGTTTACATGTACCAATAAAAACTCAACCACCAATAAAAAGGGTTTACATGTACTATAACACTTGCAATAAGATTCTCACTAAATTTTCATGCTATAGTGATTTTATGACGAGATCATCCTTTACTGATTTTATGACGAGATCATCCTTTTTAATCACAATATGTTGTCATTGTCAAAGGTACAAATGGATAAAAAGCAAAGACAAGCCATGACTGTGACAAGGTACAAATGGATAATTAGCGAAGACAAGCCATGATTCTCTCATTCACATAATGTTTTACTACTTCTTATCTTATTTTTCCAGCACTAATGTAAATAAATGAAGCATTGTTTGTAAGTTTTCAAGGTTTTAGTCAATGTAAACTTTAAATTAGTATAAGTTTCTTTATTTATCCATGTTTCATATGTGGTTACTTGTATTATATTATCATAAAAATGACTAATGTAGATGCACATTATATACATTTGTAAAAAGTGAGTTTCATGTATTAAGAGGACATCTCTGTATAAACATTTTGATGTTTCAATGTAGCAACAACTTTTACCACTTTACCACAATGCACCCTAGCACTAATGGTCTTACGTACTAGTAAAAAAAAAACTAAAGAAAAGAGAAACAAAATGTTTGATTAAACTCTGTTGCTTTTATTGAAACCACATATAATGCTTATAACGAAGTCATAAAAGCTCAACCACTAGTAAAAAGGCTTTACATGTACTATAACACTTACAATAAGATTCTCAGTAGGATTTAATGCTAAAATGATTTTATGACGAGATCATCCTTTTCAATCGCATTATGTTGTCATAGGCTTGTCAAAGGTATAAATGGATAAATAGCAAAGATAAGCCATGATTGTGAGAAGGTACAAATGGATAATTAGCGAAGACAAGCCATGATTCTCTCATTCACATAATGTTTTACTATTTCTCATCTTATTTTTCAAACACCAATGTAAATAAATGAAGCATTGTTTTGTAAGTTTTCAAGGTTTTAGTCAATGTAAACTTTAAATTAGTATAAGTTTCTTTTATTTATCCATGCTTCATCCGTGGTTAATTATATTGGATTATCATAAAAATGACTAATGTAGATGCACATTATATACATTTCTAAGTAGTATTGCTTGTACATTTCTTTATCTCATAACATGTTAATGCATAACAACACTAGGAAGCACATCCTCGCTTGCTACCACACTCTCCTGGAGTGAGAAACGCCATTAATTATCCGTCAAACCTTTACGGGCGCCCATCCAAGTTTGAGATTTGGACACCATTACTTCATGGCTTGTTTGTACATTAGTTTGGTGTGTCCATCCTTAACATTTGATTTATATTAATCATGCTTTTGCATATAATTGGGTGTGATAAATCTTGCTAACCCTAAAATGGCATAACACAATTTCATGAGTTCTTTTTAGTGATGCAAGAAGTTTCCAAAACTTTTGTTGTTTATCTAATGTATTATGTACTTGGGATTAGTATTAATAACCACAAACAGTAAGAAGCTCATTGTATTCCTAGATATCTCCAAGCCATGTCTTGTCAGGATAATTTTTAGTATGGTGTTTACAGTTCTCATTATGGTACATAAGCCATGAATCTTAATTGCCTTGCCTGTGGTGGATGGTTAATAGAATGAATTTGAAGCTTAAGAAACTTTACAAGTGAACACAAATTATATTTCTTGTTTAAAATAGTATAGCCGTGAAAAAACAATCAAAATGTTCCTCAGGGATGAAGTTAACTAAGCCTACCAATCTTATCAAATAGCTTCTAAAAGGCACACATGGAAAATGAGAGGAAAGGGTAACTGTTTAAGATTTTAAAGACCCTGGAAATGGTTCTCCAAATCAAGGAGTCTAAATTATCGACCATTCTTGTTCTTATAATTAAAACAAGAGAAAAAAAGATAAATGATTACTTATCGTAAAATGAACCTTTGAAATAGGCCATTTAAACCATCAAACTTGATTGTTATCTACATCACTCAAAGGAGCTTATAAAGGCAAGCATAGAAAATGAGATTTTTATATGGGCTTTCATTTAAATGTGTTTCACTTTTCACAAACAAAGTGAGTAAAATTTTATGCTCATTGATGGACTAATGATGTCATGCCAACATATTTTTAAAATGATTCATGTTTTCTTGTTTCAAAATGATTCTTGTTTCCTTGTCAGAAAATATTTTTTAAAACCATTTGACTTCTCAAGTTTAGTTTACTTTAACAAAATAGAGTAATCATATCACTTTATGGTGATTGGCATCCAATTACAAGGAACAAATGTTATCATGGATAAAAATATTTTTTCTTCAGGCATGGTTATGAAGGTGTTGTTTTATTTTTTTAAATACATTCAACGAACAACACCTTTCATACCACCTTCAAATCATGTGTTGTAGAAAATTTATCTCAAATCATTCTTTATTGAGGCTTGGTTAGGAAGGTGTTATTTGATTTTTCTATACATGTAGTGAACAAAACCAACAACACCTTTCATACCACCTTTAAAACATGTGTTGTAGAAAACTTATCTCAAAAACTCATAAAAAGGGTTTACATGTAGCAACATCACCTTTCATACCACCTTCAAATAATGTGTTGTAGAAAACTTATCTCAACCACCCATAAAAAGGGTTTACATGTACTATAACACTTGCAATAATATTCTCACTAGCATTTCATGCTAAAATGATTTCATGAGGAGATCATCCTTTTTAATTGCATTATGTTGTCATGGGATTGTTAAAGATACAAATGGATAAATAGTAGCAAAAACAAGCCATGATTGTGTGACGAGATATAAATGGATAGCTAGTGAAGATAAGCCATGATTCCCTTGTTCACATAATGTTTTACTACTTCTCATCTTATATTTCCAACACTAATTTACATAAATGAAGCATTTTTTATAGTTTTTTCAAGTTTTAGTCAATGTAAACTTCAAATTAGTATGAGTTTCTTGTATTTATCCATGTTTCATCTGTGGTTACTTGTATTGGATTATCACAAAGAAAGACTAATGTAGATGCACATTATATAAGTTTACAAGAAGTGAGTACCATTCATTAAGAGGACACCTCTGTATAAACATTTTGATGTTCCAATGTAAAAACAAGTTTTACCACTTTATTGCAATGCACCCTCGCACTAATGGTGCTATGTACTTGTTTTTTTTTCCTAAACAAAAAGAGACAAAATATTTTATTAAACTCTAAATCTTTCTTTATTATTATTCAAACCACATATAATCCTTATAATCAAGTCATAAAAGCATGAATGAGAGAGAGAGAGAGAGAGAGAGAGAGAGAGAGAGAGAGAGAGAGAGAGAGAGAGAGAGTGTGTGAGAGAGAGAGAGAGAGAGAGAGAGAGAGAGAGAGAGAGGGAGAGAGAGAGAGAGAGAGAGTGTGAGAGAAGAGAGAGAGAGAGAGAGAGAGAGAGAGAGAGAGAGAGAGAGAGAGAGAGAATGGCAAGAGATTGAGAGAAAGGCAACATTTAAAATGTCACCCATTTGGCGTCAGTTAAGATAGAAGGGTTCCATTACCTTGAATTGCAAAGTTAAAAGGGAGTGAGAGGTAGGAAGTATTTAAAAATCCTTGTATACATACCTCTTGACTCCCAACATTCCTTGGTTGTTCAAAAACACAAAATAGGATACACAAGTAACTCGATCCAAAGAAAAGACTAAATTTATGTGATGTTCTCTATCTCTCTCTCTCTTTCTGAGGTTTAGTTATAGTAGCTATATTATTATAGAAAAAGTGCTAATTTGAGATCTTTAAAGGTAGAATTTGTTTGTTTCTTTTTGTTTTCTTAGTTTCGTATACTTTTTTCAGCATTCCCTTATCTAAGGATGACTTGATCACTCTTCCTTCTCCAACTAACTTCAATATTAAGAAGATAGGAGAGAAGAGACATACCGTGATCTCTACCACTAAATCATTGCATCTTATGCAAGTATTTCTAATTATTTAATGATGGTTTTCCATATCCCACCTAGTACTTTACATTAGGCAAATGTATGCATATTAGCAAGTGGCAAGGAAACCATTGTATTAATCACAAAGGAATAAAACATAAACAAAATCCTCAAATGCTAATTTAAATCTTATGTGCATAAACACCTACAAAGCAATACTTTTGACAAACGATATACAAGTTATAGCTTAATTTCCCCCCCACCTCTCTCTCTCTCTCTCTCTCTATATATATATATATATATAGAGAGAGAGAGAGAGAGAGAGAGTTCTTTCTTTCTCTCTCTCTCTCTCTCTCTCTCTCTCTATATATATATATATATATATATATATATAGAGAGAGAGAGAGAGAGAGAGAGAGAGAACATGCATGCATATATATATATATATATATATATATATATATATATATATATATTAAAGGCAACATGGCATACAAAAGCTCCCACATCCTTGACTCATATGATAATGATTCAGCCTAAATGTAAATGCATAAGCACTTGGTTCAACACCAAAATCATTGGCTTAGGTTCTTTTAAGGTTTTTCTTGGTTTTTATATAGTTTTTGGTTAATAAAATTTTAAATATATTTAATGGTTTTTGGGGATTTTTTTCCAAGTTTTTATGTGTTTAATTGGGCTTCCAGAGGTCCTTGGGTCTCACACCGATCTGGGAATATGAAAATTTAGTCTTAAGAAGTCTCACTCACAGTCCCCTCAACATCCTTTATGAGATTCGGTTAGTAATATTAGTTGATTCTTTACCATTTATAGCTTCGCAAGAAGAGACCAGAAACTACCAAGGATTTGACTTTTCAGTCCATGCTTGCTCAATCTAGAGCAATTGGACCCATGATTGGACTTCACAGTCCAATGATTGAACTTTTAATTAAGAGAGAAAATTTTGCCTATTTCTCATGCACGATCTTACTTCTACCCTCCTTTTTGGGCTTGATTTATCCCCTAGACCACTTATCAAATGGATTGAAGCTTGCTCTCGAAAACCTCAATTAAACACCCATTGATGATTATCCCAGCTTGCGAGATGAGGACATCTTTTGGGTGGTGGCCTCAAAGGTGGTACGATAGGCCGAGAGGGTGTCAAGCATGAGTAAGAGGCACATGCACTAGAATCACACATTCCTCTCTCTCTCTCTCTCTCTCTCTCTCTCTCTCTCTCTCTCAACAAGATAGAGCAAGGTTTTTCATGACATAATTGGCACAAAGGCGGATTGTGTTTTTTCATTATGAGAAATTCACTTATATATAAATAGCCCTTATTTACACTTGGGCACCCAAACTTAACCCTAATCTACTAAGCTTGGTCATTTGCCAATTCAAATGCTAATACTAAAAATTATAAAAGGAGGTGTCTGATTTTTTAATCCCCAAAATGAGGTGCTTTTTCACACATGAAGGTATGTACTTGATGTTACCATCATTACCCACATGATAAGTCTTTTCGCACATGAAGATATGTACTTTACCATCATTACCCAAATGAAAAAATATATTAATACATGGGGAAATAACAATGTTTCACGTACATAATAGGATGCTTATAATTATCTATGTACACAATAGGGTGTTCCTATTTCAACGAGACTTTATACCTTTTAACTCTTCTTGTTCAAGCACACTTGATATTTAGCTTATTATCTATGTACACAATAGGATGTTCCTTTTCAACCACACTTTATACCATTCAACTCATTCTTTTCAACCACACTTGATATTTAACTTATTTTCAACCACACAATAGGATGTTCCTTTTCAACCACACTTTATACCATTTAACTCATCCTTTTCAACCACACTTGATATTTAACTTATTTTCAACCACACTTTATATCTTTTAACTCTTCCTTTTCAACCACACTTGATATTTAACTCATTACCCAAATGAAAACTTTTATTAATACATGGGGAAATAACAATGTTACACGTGCACAATAGGATGTTTATAATTATCTGTGCACATAATAGGATGTTCCTTTTCAACCACACTTTGTGCCTTTTAACTCTTCCCTATCAACCACACTTATTTTAATTGACCTTGTGGGTCGCTTCTTGGAGGTACTCTAGGACAACTAGTAGAGTCACGACATGATCTTCTCATTTCGATAACATTTTATTACCATTGTATGGTCTAACCATGGTCTATTTCATCACTTTATTATTTTCAAATGAAGTGATTAAGGAGCTCACAACAAATTTCATGATATCCCATTATAAATCTACTCCTTATTATCCGCAAGCGAATGGCCAAGCCGAGAGTACCAACAAGACCTTAATCTCTATTCTGACAAAGATAGTTGAGGCTCATCGCACGGATTGGGATCTAAAGCTTACGTCAGCTTTACGGGCCTATCATACTGCATACAAAGTGGCTATTAATTGCACACCATTCAAGATGGTATATGGCTAAGAAGCAGCCATGCCGTGGGAATTTGTCATTCCTAGTCTTCATGTTGCTAGGATGGTAATCCCTTAGTAGAGCATTTGTATATCCTTGAGTGGTTAGATGAAGAAAGACAATTGGCGGTGTATAATGCCCTTGTAGAGAAGGATAGAAGGAAGAAATGTTTTGATCGCCACTTAAAAAACAAGGACATCAAAGTTGGGGATAAAGTCCTGATGTATGGAGTGTGTAACGAAAAGAAGAAGCTAAAATATGCTGGTAAGGGACCGTACAGAGTATGTGAAATTACCCCACAAGGTACCATCCGAGCGGAGACTCTCGACGGAGTTGAAACTCTTGGATTCCTCAATGGGAGTAAATTCAAAAGATACTATGACCCCCTAAGCTAAGAGGAATTACATGCAATCCATCAGAAGAAGGCAGCTAAAGAACAGGCTGAGCTTAAGAAGATACAAGAAGATACAAGCGAGAGTTGAAGCTAAAGAACGTCAGCAGCGTGTTAGACGCCAATGAGAGACCAACTTGGGGATTACGCAAGCATTTTTTGAGGAGGCAGAGGAGGATTCACTAGAATCTGACCCACCTCTATGATACCCAATTGAGCTATAGAGTCCTTACGGGGGAAGGTGCTATATAATGCATTATTGGATACGGGAGCTCAACACAATTTGCTGTAATATGGAGTGTGGTGTCAACTTGGAAAACCACCCTTATCCAAGGGTACCATCCAAGTTAAGGGTATCAATAAGAAGAAAACCACTGTCTCATGAATTTTGCACACTCCTATTGCCTATGACAAGGGGACTGTGGTTCAAAGCTTTTTGGTTATGCCTACTGGTACCATGGAGGGAACTGTAAACTTAGGGTGTAAATGGATGTTAGCCACCAAGTGTAATATTGATTGGGCAACCAGGCGAGTTACAATGCAAGAACCACAGCTCTCAGCCTGACCACTCAGGGTCCCGCACCTAAGCCATCAACTCTAGACAAAACGCCAGATAAGGAAAAAAATCACAAAGTCAAGTGGCTACACCATCTTTGATTGTTTGCCACCCCTCTAACGCTTCAATGCCAAGAGTGGAGACAGGCAGTGTGGTCCCCAAGGCTCCACTTACTTTACCGAAGAGTACATACAAATGGGTCCCAAAATCTTCGTTAACGGCTACCTCTACTGCTCAATCTCGTTCAGACAAGAAGCCTCGTAGTAGGAAAGCAGCTACCCGCCCTAGAAAAGGCAAGGTAACATCACGTTGGATTCCTAAAATATTATTAGCAGCCTAAGGGTACTACGAAGGGAATGACCAAATTTGGGTCCCTAAACATAAGCTAAATTCCTCTCCATCACCTATAAAATCTTGTAAGCCAAATGTTGCCACCCCAACGACAATTCAAGACCTGTTAAAATTACAGCAATGTGATGAGCTATGGTGGATCAAATGCTAGAATCAACATCATTAAATAAAGTGATTCTCAGAGATTTTCACATGGCTCCTCACTCTTTGGAGCCTCACATCTTCTCTTGTCTTCAGTCTTCTTGTCGTGGGCAGCTTCTCTTCACGCGTCCATGTCTTCCTCTTCTTTTAGTCTTCTTGTTGGCAGCTTCTCTTCTCGTGTCCATGTTTTCCTTCAATGCTTCCTCTAGCTTTTCTTCTTGGTGTGGATCCTCCTCTTGGAAAGAGATGTTCTTCTTCTTTCAAGGCCTGGGGCCATGAGCTTGTCCGTCAGTTCTTCTTGCTCCATGTGAGCAACATGTTTAAATGTTTTGTTGACAGTTCTTTTGGGCTTTTGATGTTTATCTTGTGTCATTATGCAATAATGCAAACCCAAATCTATGTGGGAGGTCTTACCTTATGCCTTATTCTGGACAAGGGCAGTGTCTGATCCCATTTTTACACTGATGTAATGTGCCCAATACATAATGCATATAGCATTCATTCTTATACACATTCCCAATGCAACTCTGGCTATGAATAATCTTGAATTTGAGTGTGATTTGCAGGCATTAACCAAGGGTTAAATGTAAATTAATGGTTATCTCACAAATTTATCAGCATAATTTTACCAGAAATTACATTAAATCAAGGGTAACCAATTTGTATGAAATGGTTGGAGTATCAAACCATCTCCGATTTGCAATCTGAAGTTATAAGAATCTGTATCAGATATCTACTAATGGTTAATTTGAACCCTCAATTGCACCAAAATATAGTGATTAGCATTGATTAATCACTGATTAGCAAATTAATCCTTTGTTTTATGTGCAAAAAACAGAGTATGCGGGGAGCCCAGATATGAGGCCTTAGAGTTCAAATGAGCTCAAATCCTTTCAAGGCCATCAATAGCAATTAGTCTAGTAGAGGATTAAGCCAAGAAACATAAGATTTGACCAAACATTGAATGCTTAATGTTTGTTTTACCAAAGTCACATGTATATTTGATGAAGAGCTTGGATCTCACTGTAGACTTGATCAAATCAAATTCTGACTTCACCAGCTTGTAGAGCATGCTTGAAAACCCATGGGGCTAAGAGGAATTAGGCTGATTTGATTTGATGAAGTAGAACTCTCATATTTTCTCCAAAAAAACGGCACCTACAAATCGTGCTGCCGCCGCCGGCGTTCTACGCTGAAATTCTTCAATTACTTTGGGTTGTGTGTAGGCCCTTGAGTCTAGTATGAGTCCCTAAAAGGGCTTGGCCTATGGTTATGTGTGAAGGGAGAGAGAGCTCCTCCATTGGCTGGGGGTGCAGAGGTTAGTTGAAAAATATTAATTAACTACTAATCTTAATTAGCCAAGTGATTAGCAAGATAATGGGCTCACAAATTGATGGATTCTAGGCTAGGCTCTGATACCATGTTAAAATTACAGCAATGTGATGAGCTATGGTGGATCAAATGCTAGAATCAACATCATTAACAAAGTGATTGGATAATTAAGACGTGATTAGTGAGTAGTGAGTAATTAACTAATAGCTTAATGTAGGCATGGATAATCAAAAACCAGCAAATTCTCATTAGGCCAATGCCTCAATTTATAGTGTTTACATCCAAGTATCAAATCCCATTGATTTCTCCTTAATTCACTCCACCTCTTTTGCTTGATTCTCTCCACCTCTCCCAGAATATCTCCACACTTCCTAAATCTTCTCATGCTACCCTTTATTCTCTCCCAGTAGATTCTTCTCACCTTTTCACAGGTTCTCTCACATTTACAGATTCTCTTTTACAGCCTCTAGCCAAGGGCTTATTCCCACACGCACCCTATTCACTTGTATATTTCAACAAGACCATGGTAAGGGAAAGGTAACGGAGTACTCCACACCACTTCTTCCAGAGCTAGTTTGGATTCCCAAACGGTATCGATCGATACCACCTAGCTTAGGAAGGGGGGAGTCACAGGAAGCTTCTAGCTCCTCATTCTATTCATACGTTGATATAGAAGTTTCTGCACGCTCTACACCTACCCTTGTCAATACCCACCAAAAGAAACCAATGAGTCTACATCTCCCCTTGTAAATGTATCGTCGGAAGCCATATCCTCCGTTCGTTCATGGGAGCGTACACTACCATCTCTGCAACTTGATATGGCTACAAGGGTCATAAAAAGCTATCTGCCCACATCACCACCTATAACCCACTGGACAAATTGGTTCCAAGGGGCTACAACATCATTGCAAAAAAAATGATCTACCCAAGGAAGGGGGGAGCATGTACTCACATTCGACATTCTATTGCTTCCTCCCTAACCTTCTCCTCTGACCATGTAACTCCCAAATTCGAGGGAATATATATATATAGCTTCATACACAAAAAAGAAAAGAAAAAAGAAAAAAGACCAAGAGCACATTAAGAAGAGAGTTATCCGCACACAATTAGAAACAAGATTGACCCGTCTTCATGAACCTACTGATGCTATATCTGTGTTTGCAGATATGGCAGATGCATGAGCATCACACACTTCATCCACTCCCACCTTTGGTGAGAGGTATCATCTGTACCTTTCTCAGATATTTCACATGTGCTATCCTGTAATTAAAACCGAATTGGGTTATATAGATGTACTGGCCAAAAAGGAAAATGTTGAGGAATTAGAATGGCTAATTCGCCTATTGACCCATGACTGACCCCTACTCTGTAGGAGGACGTATCCCCGATAGCCCGTCTTTACTTTTCCACAAGATGACTATCCTCGCATAGTTACATTCTTGACGAGTCTATGTGGACGGGAGGATGAAGAAGATATATGTGACGATGAATGCACGGATGAGACTCAGGGCACTATCGAGGCTGATTTTATTTATTTGGATGATGCGGATAGAGGCTTAGCCTTAGGGCTACAGCTAGAACTCTACAACATCCTCTTACCTTTATCCTCAGTAGTATTAGTGTGGTGACTGGTAGGTAGGTTAGTGTTTTCAAGTTGTTTCTAGTTTTGTGTCCTTAAACGAGTCCTTATTTTTTCCCACTAAAGTGCCTCTCGAAGTATAGTGCTTGTTAGTTAATTGTATAGGTTGAAAAGTTTGAGGTGGGTTCGCTTTCATAGTCCTGGGACTGCCGCAATGTTCATACATGGATATCTACATCAAATTACGGGCATTTCTCATTGAATCAAGGAGATCTCCAAAATACAGGAGTAATTCTTCCATGCCCACTCTCTTTCATTTTTACTGTTCAATTAATTGCATGAACTATAATGCATGACCACATGGAATTTGTCAAGCACTACTTAGTTTTTGAAGTTGCATATAAGGTGTTAGTGTAAATCATTAATTGAGTTTAACCTTATTTTAGATATT